>NW_006239689.1:0-54043 GCF_000226075.1 Solanum tuberosum | reverse complement strand
TCTATGAGATATACTGGGTACACGTGGTTTCGTACTCATACTACACTTGTTGCACTCTTTTGTGGTGCAGATTCGATTTCGAGTACGAGCACATCTCGTGGAGCTTTTTGAGTCCGAGCTTGGAGTATCTTGGAGTTGTGGTGAGCTGCTTGGCTGTTCCGTGGCCCACACCTCCCTCTACCTTTTATTTATTCTGTTATTTTAGTATTCAGACAGAATATCCCTTATGTTTGGAATTGTCATTTAGTTTCAGACTTGCATCATATTTAGAGGCTCTTGTACTTATGACACCAATTCTTGGGTAGTATTTTAGCTTTCCGCATCTCATATTTATAAAGAACTTAGTGTTGGAATTTTTACTCGTTGTTTACCTTTTTACCTCATTAGTTAATCATAATTGGTAAATATGTTGGGTTGGCTTACCTATTGGTTGGGAACATAGGTGCCATCACGACTTGTGAATTTGGGTCGTGACAAATTTGATGCTAGGGCTATGTCAAAATTCTTGATTCCTCCGAGAGTCAAACCGTCCTTTGATTTGTGTCCGCTTTCCTTCAAATTTGGTCTTGTTTTTTTTTCCTCAACATATAAGTCTTCTAGAAATTCAACATTGATGACATTTTTCATGATTTGATTCTCAGGTAAATTAAGATCAAAACGAGTTTCACTGATATAAAATAAAAATAACAAGCACGAAAAGAAAGAAATTACAATGAAAATTGTGAATAATTTGAGACCTCTGGCCATTTCTAATGATCATCTAAATGGCTAGAGGTCTCAATTTTTTCGCAATTTTCATCACAATTTTTTTTTTTTGAGCTCGTTATTTTTATTTAATATTAGTGAAGCTCGTCTTCTTAATTTTTCTAAGAATCAAATCAGGAAAAAAGTTATGAATGTTAAATTTCCGAAAGACTTATATGTTGAGGCAATAAAAACAACAGGACCAAATTCGAAAGGAAGCAGACACAAATCAATAGATACTCTTGAAGGAATCGAGAATTTTGAACTTAGCCCTGACATGAATTATTAGTAGAAATAGAGCCAATTCTTCAACTTATGTTTTTAATAAAAAATAATCATAATCAGTTTCTACCGATGAAATTTTATGATAATATATCTTAGGTGCTTTATTTGTAAAATTTGAAATTCTGACAATGAAAATAACTAACAATAATGAAGAAATAATCTAAAGAGGAGGTTTTGAAATTTGAAGTACCCGAATTGGAGATTCAAATTTTTGGATCTTTGACCCATTTATCTGTAAATTCCTACTACACTTAAATCATTTTTATGATATTAATTTTTAGATCTTAAAGTTGCCATATTTCGATAATTTCACTTTTATTTATATTATTCATTATTACATATAATTTATAATATTAGCTAGCAATGTATATTATGTAAAAAATTATGGTACATAATAATTTGTACTGAATGACTATATAAGAAAAGAATATAAATTATTATAGGGTGAATATGTGAAAATAGATTTTTTTTTGTTTTATGAAAAAAGAAAATAAATGAAATAAAAAAATATAATATTAAAGAAAAGGAAGAATATAAAGAGAATATTCTTTTTTCGTGCAAAATTTGGTATAATGTGCTGGAGTTAGTATAAAAAAGAATCTTCTTTTTTAGCGTAAGATTTGGTATAGTCATGTATTGGAGCCGATTTACACTAAGTGTTGATCTTATGAATCATAATGATTAAACTGATGGCTAATTTTAAAGCATAGACTAGCACAAAATCAAGAAATTTTTAGTATAAACAACGAGATTTGAAAATTTCAAATATAAGAATCTAGACGCATATAAAGCTTAAACAATAGAGAAAAATACTAAGGTTTACCTTTTATTTTTATGGAAGCGAATCGGAGCTACGAGCAATAAAACTTCTCCACCACCCAAAATCAAAGTAGAATATTTCAGGTTCAAACCTTCGTGGGTTTGATCTATGAAAACACTGTTTTCTTCCCAAAACTTCCACTCAAATCTGCACTCCAAATCAGTGAATACAGTGAGGTATTTACAGAGTTAATATTTCAAATAGTCAAATAACTAATAGTAATTTTTTCAGAGAAAGTTATTCAATTTTCTATATTTTGTCCCTTAACATTAATTATTTATTTTCCAATTAATTTTCAAGACATCAATTAATAAAGATATTATGGTTAATAGTTATGTCAATCATTATTTTTTTATTAGTGGTGTTAAATCCAAATAATGACAAGTAAAAATGAATGGAAAAATAGATTAATTCATATTCACTATTATTTCATATTAATTAATTATTTTCACCATTGTACTCTATAAAATCTGATCTTCAAAAAGAAATTTTAACAAACAAACAAACAATAAAAGATAGAGAAGAAAAATAGAAAATTGTCTTGAATCTCAACAAATTTTATCAAGGAAAGTTAATAAAACATTCCATTAAAACATATAGGGAAATTAAGGTAAAAAAAATTAAATTTTCAGATTTTGGATTAATTCATATTGAAATATTGGCTCCAATTTCAAGCTCAAAAATTTGAAATAGTCATCCAATATATATAAATTATAATGTATTTCATTGGAAATATAGTCTTTACCGACTATAAGAGAATATGAAAATATTTTTTTATTTCACTTGGCAAAATTTCATATGAATTAGTGTTTGATTTAGACTTTCAACAAGTATATTTATTATTTATTAAAAATTTGACCTCAAGAGAACATTAAATAAACGTACAATGATAAAAACAGAGGGAGTAACATATTATTTTGCTTCTTGATTGAACTTTAATCCTCTTTATTTGCCATTAATATGATAGTTGGTGTTGACCATTCTAATGAGAGGTTTTTTTAATATAAATATGCATTCAAGTTCCTTTCTTGGATGATGAGAAAGAAACAAAGAACACATAAAAATTCTTCTTTTTATGAGATAACATAGAAAAAAAGCTCATTTTGATTTAATTTTTGATAATTTTTGGCTTCTAGTTTTAAACTACAAGAGCTTATTGAATTCTGATGAGGAATACATGCCTCAAGCTTTGAAAAATTCCCTAATATTCGTGATTCAGTATTTTCCATAAAATTTCCTATAGATAATAATAGCTAGCCTTCTAGGAATTAAGAAAGTGCCATGTAATTGAGTCTGATTTTTTTTTGAATGGGATGGTGTTTGAAGCAATTTCTGTGAAGCTGACTATTGGAATTTTTGCGCTTTTTCCAGTCCCAATTTAGTTCTTATTAGTCATATGTGGGTTGTTAATTTCTAGTCCAAAATAGTTAAAAAACTTACTTGCATCGAGTATTTACCCCGCCTAAATCAATGTACGTATGATTTATATATCTTAATTACCATGGTTAAGTGATATACATATTTTAACTTTGATTAACAAAATCGGTTATATTAGTTATGAGATGAGACGTAGTTACCTAACGTTCTACTTGCGTTTAGAAATTGATGCAAACAGGCCGGACCCACCCTTGGTAATTGGTGTCAAGCGACACTCTTTCACCGGAAAATTATATTGTATATACATGCCAAATTTTGTTTTAAGAAATATATATATATATATATATACAAGTACTGTTGACATATCTTGAAACAAGTTGAAGGTTGAGGTCATGTGTTAAGGCTCTACAATATCCTTGTTATAATTTTTACTATAATAATTGACACCCTTTAATGAAAATCTTAAATTCGCCGACGAATGCAAAAGGTCATTACTTTTCTTTAACCTTTAAACATTTTAAAAAAAAATACTTTCACTTTTTCTGGTTTAATTTGCTGGCATACTAAATACTAGCTTACGTAAAGCATTAATATGCAGCCACTATGTAATATGGTTTGGTGGTACCCCTAAAAATGCAAAGTGGACTAGTAGCAATGTCCATTAATTTCTTTATTTATTACTTCTCTTATAAATAAATATTCAACTTTGTTTTATAAAAAAACAGAGGAGTAGAATATTTTATACTGTTAACTCTTATTGACCTGCCCACTGAATCCTCTGGATAAATTGGTATTAAGTTTTGTCGATGAAATTTAATATTACGTGTTTGACCACTAATTAAGAACTTCTACATATATTGAGCAAGATATATCTATATGCATGCATTTTTGCTACTAGATACACTAAACTAGGGAGAAAGACGAGCGAAATTTGTTATGTATTTCATATACATGCGACTCCACTTGCATACCGTGTATCTAGAATAAATTATACATAATTTTGACTCCATGTATCTTGAGATATATGTATCTGAACGTATCTGGACGCACCAAAATCAGGTAAAATTCGTAATATTACAAACTAAAGTGTATCTAAATAATTACTAGCTCTTAAATTAGTAAAATTTAATAATATATGTGTCAAAATTAAGAATGATATTTCTTTGGTATGGTCTCTCTGTTTGGCAGGGCAGCCAGTTGATGCATGCAGAATAATCTTGCTAAATGTAGTATTCAAAGTGAGTCAAAAAAAGTGAAAGTAAAATAATTCAATTTTAATCACGTGATGAATATTGCATGCCGGCTTAAAATTCATAGTAACAGATAATTTTAATTTCACATTTTCATAGAAGTTCATCGAATTCAGCAATAGTCAAATGCAGTACGATATTGTCCAAAACTATATAACGAGACAAACAATACATCAATATTCTCTCCATTGGGTCACTACTTAGGAAATTTATGCACCCTTCTCCAATGTCATTGCTTTGATAACTGGAAATAAAGGCAGATTAATTTTAAACGTGATGCATGCATTGGGTTCACTTTTAAAAAATTTATCGTTAAATTCATTGCACTTTTGAATTTAAAATTCTAACATTTGTTAAAACTTTAACGTAAAAACTCTTCATATATTTGCTTAATTATATTGTATCTGTCAACATCCACTTTCACCATAACATATGAGTTTCAAATTTTCAATAGAATTGATATTGTGTGAATTATTAGTTGCATCTATAGAGGCCAGTACTTTATTCCTGTAAATCCATAATCAATTAAACGAAATTTTTTTACAAAATTCTCGTACAATGCACTACAACTTATAATACTTAAAACCGAAAAAAATGAAGAAATAAAAATTGTTACAAGTAATGAATTAAGTAATTAAATCAATAATCAGCAAACTATTAATAATAATACTAGCTTAGATTAACCAATAATAATTAATTAATGGTTCATGCCAGGGCTAGGTCCAGAATTTTTGACTCCTCCAAGAGTTGAAGCATCTCTGTATTTGTGTCCTTCTCCCCTCGAACTCGGTCCTCCTGTCTTGATTGCTTCGAAATATAATCCATCAACATTAACAACGTTGAGAGGACGAGCTTCGCTGTTAAGGAAAAGTGAAGAGCTTAATAAGACATTGACCGCGATCAGCACTGCAAAAATATTGAGACCTCTTGCCATTTTTGATGAAAATTTGCTCAAATTTGGAGATAATAATCTGATATTATAATATTTTTGTAGCTGTGTGTGAAAATATGGTGCATCCTTGCTCTATATTTATAGTAGTACGTTCATGTTATTAATAAAAGGCGTTTGATGAAGAAAATATTAAATTCTTTGATGAAGTAACTTCTGGGAAATTTAACTATTGGACTCTCCCACTCTTTGGTCCAACTTTGGTTCTAATTAGTCAAGAATTGTTAATTAATTACTCCCTTCCGTTCATTTTTACTTGTCCACTGTACTAAATGTAGTTGTCCAACAATACTTGTTCGCTTTGAAAAATCAAGAGATAATTTATCTGTTTGTGTATATTTTACCCGGCATAAAATATTATTCAATATCTAATACATTTTTCAAAGAATTAAATTTAATATATTCAAAGGTAATATACTCATATTACCCCTATTATTTATTCATTTCTTAATAAATAAATTACAAAGAGGACAACTATTGTTGGACAGAGAAACTAATGTTGAATTCTCATTTAGAAAAAAATAATTTAAATAAATGTGAGACATATTTTTTCTCTTTTTTATCTTTTTGCCTACGTACGTAATAGCCTACGTCAACCACTAACATGCAATATGGTCTTTCGTTTTAATTTTGGGGGTAATTTATATTGTAAACTGTTGTTGACCTGCCCATTAGATCCTCCTTAAGAAATTAGATACATAAATTACTATTAAATATTAATGGCTGTCGGCATTTTATTGTATCTCTTTATTTTTTGTTGGTATGGCAAAATTTGCCATAAAAGACATGGTTCGTCGAAAAGTATTAGTCTAAACTTGGGAGGTTTAATGACCATTCAGTATACACTATATCAAAAATGATTTTAAATGATAATTAATTAATGATAATAGTTTAATTGCCGTTAAATATATTTTTTATGGGTAATTAACACTCTTTTAAATGTCACTAA
This sequence comes from Solanum tuberosum, assembly GCF_000226075.1. Taxonomy (NCBI): domain Eukaryota; kingdom Viridiplantae; phylum Streptophyta; class Magnoliopsida; order Solanales; family Solanaceae; genus Solanum; species Solanum tuberosum. Next base: position 47,669 of record NW_006239689.1, on the reverse strand, counting down.
AGTTCATAGTAACATTAAATTGAATGACAATTAACTAATACGGGTAGAGACTTTAACACTCTTCGTTAATGTATATATTTATTGCTGCTAAAAACTATTATAATGACATTTTGATTGGCCTAATACAGTTCATCTAAATTTTGTGATTTAAGCTAAATATATCTCTCATAATAACACATGAAAATTTTTATCAAAGTATTTTTATTTTATATGATTTAGCCATAATAAAAGGAAATGAGTTTTATTTAATTTCGTAATTAAATATAAATTATAAGAAGAAAAAGAAACATTCATAAGAGTTGGTAGATTGAGTTATGACCCATTGTTAGCCATTTTGACCCATGTCATCTCGGCAAAAGTAATATTTTTTAATTTATTAATGCAACTCATTTAATTCGTCTAAATTTTAATCCTGTGAATATTATTTATTTTTATTTAATACAAAAAATAAATAACATCTTGTAATTCTTCATAACTAATCTATGTAAACATTCTTAAATCGTAATGTGTATGTACAGATGTAGAATGAGAGAGTTACTTCTTCTTCATAAATGATTCACATTTATTTAAGTGACAGTTTCTTAACCTCATAAGAAAATATATGCATTATGACAAATGTCATTAAAATAAGAGTAATGTTTCATTACATTAATTTCTTACGATCTTATGATGGATGGAAACGTAAACAATTTTCCTATTTATGGGAGCTAAACATACAAAAGGGAAACAAAAAACTTTCCTTTCCATTTACTCTCTCTTTTATCAATTTCTCTATTGGCTCAAATAATCATTTTTCATATTGTAGATTTTTAGGCAATTATTTTTGTGCAATATCAAACTTTCGATCACGAGTGTACGTATCAGAAAGAGTTATGGAAACCTTTTGAAATAATCAACCTTAACAATTTACATCAAAATCGAGCTAAAAGTCACTTTCAAAATAATGACTTGCCATTTAAAAAAGTCAAAGATTAAAAGTATTCAATTGAGTCAAAAAGTGAAGTGGTTATTGTTCAATTTACACACGTGATCAATCAAAAACAAAGTTTGATTTCCCAACCTCTTAATGAATTCTAGGAATGGTCAAATGCTTGAATTTTATACCCCTTGTTTTCCGACATGTTTTGCGCAGGGGCAAGCTATAAACATTACTCCCTCTGTTCACGTTTTAATTTTCGAAATATGATAGCAAATAAGTAAAAGCAAAACATATGATAAATAAAAATGAACAAAGCAAATATTGATCATCTATTCAGCATAATTCAATAATTTTTAATCAAATAATTATATTTGTATTAAAAATAGTTCACATTCTCTTTGAAGGTCCATAATATATAACTCAAAATTCTGTAATTTATAAATCGTACGTTTGATTAAAAGAAAAAAGAAAAAAATATTCCAAGATGGTTTCTCTACCGGCACAACTAGACCCTAAACTATGACCGACATTCAAGAGACATATCTTACTACACTAAGGTCCTATGACCTTTTTGAACTCATTTTTAAAAATAATTTTACACACCTTTTGACTTACGTGGCATCACGCTTTGTGACTCCACTTAGTTGAGGCGTGTGGGAGATATTTGGATGCCACATAAGCCAAAAAAGCTGTATAAAATTACAAAAAAAAATGGGTTCGGAGGTAATAAGATCGACCTTAGTTTAGTTAAGGTGTGTCTCTGAGATTTCGGTCATAGTCTAAAGGGTACTTGTCCCTTGTTCCCTACCCAAAATGTTACTCCCTATGTCCCAATTTATATGACTTACTTTCCTTTTTAATCAGTCCCAAAGAAAATGACACATTTTTATATTAAGTAACAATTTTACTTTAAAATATCTATTTTATCCTTAATGAAATGATTTATAGCAAGACAAATTTCTGTCATTCAAGTTATACCAAAAGTTTTAAAAGTCTTCATTTCTTTCTTAGACTTCATGCCGAGTCAAACTACCTTACATAAAATGAGACGGAGTGTATTAATGATTAAACGTGGCACAAAACTCAAGAAGGCTGCTTGAACCAATCAAAGACAACCGAAATATGCCCAAGAAATATTGATTGGGCCTTGCTGATTGTAGGCCCAGAGAAACAGAGTATTTGTAGTTGAATCTAAGGGCTCGTTTGGCCATTTGATATGGTATCATGATATGGAATCATGATATGATATCATAATATGGAATTATGAGTTGAAATTGAAGTTTTGTTTAGACATGCGATATGAAATTTTTGTGTGGTATATTTTTTCATAAACATAAGAATCTCATAAGTTGTAAAACGATTAAAATAGTCCCAATTGTTTATTCAATCTCACCAAATAAACAAAAATTTATAAAATCGCATAATAAATTATTACAAAACTATTTGTTCTCCAATTAAGTAATTGTTTCATCTAACTTAATTCATCAAACTTTATTCAATAAAAAACATAAATTGTAGTGTATTAGTCTTTAATATAATCCTCCCACATAGTACGAACAATTTCCTCACGTTGAACTTGCATTTCTCGATCATGTGACCGAGAAGACGAACCAACATTATTACTTTGATCCATTTGTTGGTCAATATCATCCGCAACTATATTTCCACGCTCATACACCATAAATATTTCATCAGTCCTTTGGTATTCTCGCAAATAATTATGTAACACTGCACAAGTTATGACAATTTTCACTTGTGTATCAATATCATAATGGTTCATGCCTTGTTTCAGTATTCTAAATCTATTTTTTCAAGCTCCAAAAGTCCGTTCAATCACATTGCGCAGAGATGAATGCCTATAATTAAACAGTTCTTTGACATTTTGAGTCTCTCTTTCACTTCTTCTGTAATCTTGCAAATGATAGCGTATTCCTTTGTATGGAGCTAAAAATCCTTTGTATGAGTGTGAGTTAAAGTTACTATATGTTGGTGAGAATAATAAATTTTATGTCGGTGAGTATAATAAATTTTAAAAAGTAATGATGTGATTATAAATTTTATTTACATATGAAATAAATGATTAGTAGATATAAATATGAGGTTGTTTTAACAAAATATAAACTTGTGGATCAATTTTTGTATTAAAAATATCTCAAGTTATGATATGGAATTCCCATATCATGGTTTTTGGAGAATATGAAATCACATCTCATGATATGGAATCATGAGATGGAATCAGCATAAAATCGCATGTCCAAACGCTGATTTCATAACGTGATATGATATCGCATGACCAACGCCTACTAAGAAAATCTTGTATGTGCTATTTCTCTACATTTCAATATTTTAGTTGTTCAAATATGTAAATACAGATTTATTTGGAGATTTTATATGAGCTGTTGCCTTGTTCTAATCTACAGTAATTCCACTAGGAAACATTCCTTAATTTTATGAAGTGATCCAAATCAAAAGGCCCAAAAATCAGTTTTCCTTTTTCTTCGGTGCTTTGCACAAATAATACTCCCACTGTTCCAATTTATCCTTTTTTATCGGTCCAAAAAAATTGACCCATATTTCTATATTAAATAATAATGTAATTTTAAATGTCAATTTTATTCTTAATGAAATGATATATAGCTATACAATTTCTATCATTCATTTTAGACCACAAGTTTTAAAAGTCTTCCTTTTTTAAACTTCGTGTCGAGTCAAACTATCTCACATAAATGAGATGAAGAAAATATTATTTGACACTAGTGTTTAACTTTTATCTCTATTTAGGAAATTTGTGGAAAATTTACCATCGACATAACTTTACTATATTAATCTCAACTTTTAGGTATCTTTCTAAAATGTCCATCAATTTTGTCGAATTGACAAATCTTATGTCGGACCAAGTATCATTTTGTATGAAAATGACATTTGATCCAATGTAAGTTTGAGCTCTCCATATGAATTTATTTTCTTCTCCAAATGAGATTCTATGCAGTACAAGTCCAAAATAATTACGTTTCAATATAAATATAAAATATTAGAGGAAAGGGAAAAAAAATAAAGATACTTATTTTGTACAAATTGTTCACAAGTTTGTCGGGATAGCAAAACTTGTATGGGTTGGTTCAATTATTCACAAATTATGTCAATAAAACTTGTTAATATGCACCAACTTTATAAAAGGTATAAACTTTAATCACCGACTCACAAATAGGATAACAAGGTGAGATATTCTTGATTGGAAAGTGTTAAATGGCCAAAAAATTATAATATTTTTTTTTATTTTAAATAAACTAATCTTTTTGTCATTTAAAAAAAAAAGGTATTAAAGTTAAAAGGATAAAAATATTTTAAAAAATAAAATAACATAAATAATAGCCAAAAAGATTTTTCCTTCTTGATTCTAGCAGGATGCCAAATGATACCTAAATTCCAATTTCACCCTAATCCATATATATATAATTTAAAATAAAATCCCCATTAATACATCCCAAGAGCCAATACACATCACTTTTTTCGTCATTTTCCTATCTTTTTCCAAAAGTCATTAATACTGCCAGAAAGCGTTGCCAACTCTTTGTTCTTATCTGTTTGTTTCAGTTCATATTTCACACTAATCCTGTTTTCCCCAAAACAAAGATTAACGCTAATTAACATAGTAATTAGAATCACAACTTGAATTAATCAGTCCTCAATTTACATTAATTGGAAAAAATTAAAAGCGTACATATGTTACATAACAGAAATATAGATCTATCTAATAGATCAAAAGCATAAATGATTCAATACAGTAAAAACTCAAACCTTAAGCTGAAAAACTAGGATAATATAATGTTAAAATTACGAAATTGAATATATAATATATCAATTAAGTTGATTTATTAGCTTTGAAATTCATCTTCTCGTAATACCGAATTGATAGCAGCGATAGCGAGAGATTGACTTCGTCTTTTCCCCATCGGGTGTTTGCAGCGGCGTATTTCAACGGCCGAGTAGGCGCCGGAGGAAGGCAAGGCCAGGCGGAAGCCGGAGGAGTCGAAGAAGACGGCGACGGCTTGGAGAGTGGCCAGAGGTAGAGTGAGTAGAGACGCCGGAAGCCGCCGAGAGCGAGGACGACGGCTCGGAGCTGTTGCTGTTGGTTACGGTTGTGTTTTGTGCAGATCAGCTCCCATAGACGCTCATCTAACGCCGACTGGTTCCACTGTTTGCTAACGCAGGCCGCCGTAGCTAACGTGCGCCCGTCGACGTGTTTCAGTATTTCGTACAGTAGATTCTCATTCAACAACACCGCCTCCGTATCCACCTCCGGCGACTCTATAACCTGCTTCATCTTTTTCAAGTCGCCGGAGACGGTGGTTGCACAGTTAGCTTCAAATTGCCTCTTCATCGGTAACTTCCTCTCTTCCTCCAACTCCTTCTTCATCTTCTTCACATCATCGGCGCCGGTGAAATTGGCCCAATCAGTTTCTCCGGCGTCGAATTGCCGCTTCATCGGTAGATCTGAATTGTGAAAATTAAAGGATAGAGGAAGTCTTTTTATTCGGTAGATTAGGGGGGTAGGTGTGTTAAATGTTAATGGTGGGATTAAAGGGAAGCACATGGGATGGGGGGTTGTAGAAATGATTATCGAAGGGGACAAAAGAAAAGTAATGAATTGGGTTTTTGGGTGGGCCGTGAGAAAATGACAAGTTTGTCCATGTGATTAGTGGTGTGTTCCTACTTCCTTGTCTTTTTATAGCCCTTTGTCTCATTCAATAGCACAGTTTTTTGGTCCATTCCTTCGCCTTTTCCCACTTCCTTAATAGCACAGTCTTCCATCTTATAGTCAGTCTCCACTGAAATTATTCTCTTAGCGCATGTAAATAAATCTCACTTAAATGGGTTCTTCATTATCGCTATATCAAGCTTTGTTATTAGATATTTCTTATATATACTAATTACTATATAATATTTGATCTGCATAAAAATTATTGAATTTCTCAAAAAATCACCCCCGATATACTAGGTTCGCCCCAATTTATATTTCCTCTTATTCATAATAAAAAAATAAGTATTCTTTTAGCCTTTGACACATATCCCTCTTAATAAAAATACTAATTACTAGAAAAATAGATGTTTTGACCTTTGGAGATTAACTACTATTCATTAATAGTGGACAAGAAAATTATACCGTTAGTTTATTTTTATTTAATTATTATATTTTCACATTTAAAGATTGGTAATTTTCATCTTCTCTTTTTCTTTTTCAAATATTTTTTATGCTATCAACTTTGAGTATTATTTAAATAAATTGGAGTATATATGATGGTATATGGATCAAGTTTGTTTTCAATTAATTTTTGTATTGTTGATTGAATGAACTAAGAAGAGAAAACACAGTCTGAAACAATGAAAGACTTAATAAGTTATGAATAACTTTTTTTTTTATAAAATCTCTTAGATTTAGGGTAAAGGACTAAAATGAACACCTTCTGATAATTATTAAGGACCATTTCAATCAAGTGAAATATATTTAGAACTAAAATGAACACTTTTTGTTATACATTAAGGATCATTTCAATCAAGTGAAATATATTAATGACCAAAATGAACATATTTGTTATACATTAAAGATCATTTCAATCAAGTGAAATATATTAAAGATCAAAATATAGCATTACACATATATTAAGGACCATTTTAGTCATTTTCTCTTACCCCATACTTTACTCTCCATCACGTCCCATCTTCATAATATTTTTCTAAATCACGTATAAATATATTTAGAATAATATTTTTTATTTCTCAACACTAAAAAGTAAGTAAAAAAATCCACTTATTTTTAAAGGAAAACATTTTAGTGCCTTGTACTTTCATATACCAAACACACCTATTATTTAAACTTCAAAGAACATAATAATACTAGTGATTAAAAAGATGATAGAATCAAGCCAATAAGAGGAAGAGAGGATAATAATGTTGCTTAATCAATAAAAAGAATATCTTAGGAAATCACCTCAGAAAATGACACCTTAATTAACACTCAATATGTTTTGTCTATTCCCCAATCATTTTATATTAACTTTATTTATCTGCAAATTGTGACACAGCAGAAAGTATTGGGCCACCCAATATGGGCTTTAGAGGGACCTAGTTATAAACTCTGGATTGATCCATTAATTCACAGTCAAGCTCAATCAGTGACTGGGCTAAGATAAGTACCCAAAAATATTTGAGACATACTTTACTACCATATATACTATTATTGCTTATACTTTTAACATATAACGTATCTTACCACTAATTAAGAATTTCTTATGTATCTTACATTTAGATACATATATTTTTTATACTAGATACACAAAAATAGGAAGAGAGGTGATCGAGATTCATTTGTATCCCAAATACATGTGAATCACACTAGATACATGTATCCTGTATGTATTTGGAGTGATTCGCATGTATCTGGGATAACAGATACATGGGAGAGTGGTGAGCGAGATGAAAGAGAGGCGAGTGAGATTTGCTATGTACCCCAGATACGTGCGAATCCACATGAATGCAATGTATCTTGAACAAATTACACCTAAATTTGATCCCATGTTTGAGAGACGTATCTAGAAGCACCAAAATTTGGTAAGATACGTATATTGCAAATTAGAGTGTAGCTAAGTAATTAACTTCTAAACTAGTGAAATTTATGTAAGTTCCCCAAAATATTCATCTGTTTCAATTTGTTTTACTTGTTTTGATTTGACATGAAGTTTAAGAAAAACAAAGAAAAAACTTTTGAATCTTACCATTTTAAACTAAAAATATGTTAAATATTCCAACTGAATTTTTACTGCCTGTTAATTGTGTGAAAAACATTGTTTGTATTTTTTCTTTTCTTTTTTTGCTTGCAAACTATCTAGTTCTAGAAATACGATTTCACTCAAAGCATCAATTCTTTAAAATAATAAATTAAATTTCTTCTTGGAAACCACTTATCAGTTTAAGGAATTTATACAAGATTTTACGTATATACTGTACACGCATATTTGGTATTCTTTTAGGTGGCGGCTATACAATGTATTATGTAATATCACAAAATTTTATCTTAGTATATCGCGATTCAAATTATGACTTTTATGTTATTCTTCTACGCACACCAAAAAAAATAATTCTATGGTTTACCATAAACACGTTTTTAACAAGAAAAATGTGATACTTAGCTTGTTGAAGATTAACGAATATAATTCAATTGCAAAAAGAATAATCAATTTGAAAATGAAATTACTTTAATAAAAAAGATGTAGTGTAAAATGTATTTGGAATTAATCTTGTGATCAATCCAAAAGTAAGTATAAAATGAATATGAAGTGAAAGGAACAAATTAAAGCAACTCGAGGAATAATCCATTTTTTAGAGGAAAAAAATACAATAAATTAAAGGAATTAATTAAAATTATGTAATTAATGGCCACTTCCGCTATGACTTGGGCCAGAATATGCTTGATTTGTCATGGCATTATCAATGGACGAAGATATTGATTTATTCTGATTCTGAGTAAACCATTTTGAGTTGCTGATATTGAATCTTTGTTGTTGTTGATCAACATTAACCTTTGGTGGCGCAAAAAGACGATAATGATGGTGTTCTTTAAGATTCCTTGATCCTTGGATTTGAACTAATTGAAAGGACGATACAATTAGGACGATGAGAAATACTAGGATTATAAAATTTTGCTTCATGATTTTACTTTGTTGTTGTTTTTGAAATGTTCAAACTAATTGTAACATGTTATTCTATGAAGAGAAGTAATGATGTGTTTTATAAGGGGAAATAGTCATATTCACCTATTTGGTCGTATGATCAGGCACTTTGACTTCCATGCATATTTGTCGGAATTGTCTCAAACAAATAGAAGAATGAAGTATATTATTATTTTATTTTATTTTTAATAATCTATTATCCTCCTTATTTTAGTTTAGATTGATAAATACTTGCCATAACTAAACAAATTGTAACACATCCAATATTTTCTTATATTTTACTATAAATGCTCTAATTTTGATATTGATATGCTTTTTACTACTAAAAGTTCGAAACGAAACGACTAAACGGAAATAATTTTTGGGAGGAGGGGGGGTTCACCTAACGCACGCATAATCCGTTAAGAGTTATGATGAAATGAATGAAATTACCGGGATTTTAATTAGTTTGAGCTTTTAAAAGAAAACATTTTACCGTTCTATATGACGCGAATGTTGATAATTATGACTTTTATATATATATGGTTTTTACCTATATGTTAAATGATTGAATTTTGGCTTGTATAATATCAAGCTTGTAGTGGTTATACCAACAAAAAAAAATTGAGAGATCTTTTCATGTGTCCTATAAAATTGGAAGTTGTAAGAATTAATTGCACATATTGCGCAAACTTTGCTATACTCTATAAAAACCTAGCTGGATATCCGTTAATTCCTGCCGGAGCGCACTAACCGGTGTCTGGTCGGTGACCACAACAAATTCCCACAATTAATCCTAATTAATTAATCTAATTATGGTATTACTATTCCTTAAGAATTCACAAATTCTGAAATTTATTACATATGATGAGTACTAGTGAAATAATGATTTCAACTCACAATTTTCTAAGTTAAAATATTGTCCAAGTACTAGTTTTAATTTTAAATACTTTTTTTTCCCTTCAATTTTTAACCAAATATCATCAAAACGCCTAAATATCATGATTTCACATTGGATATATATATAAGATTTTGCACTTGAAAATTCATTTACACATGATCCGTGATCGTCACTATATGATAAATTAATTAACATGATTTTAGGAGGGCCAGATTGGAAATGACGAAAGAAAAAATCCAATAAGTATAAAGAATGAATATTAACATTCTCGTTCCGTGATCATCACTCTAGAATATTATTCGTATAATACTATGTTAGATTCGATATATAAAATCATTTCTTTGGTGGTACATACTCTAAATTAAATAAATATAATACTTGGAAAACTCACAAACAAATGGTGAGGGATTATAAAATTATGTTACGAAAATCCTAGTTGGTTGGCTGTGGAGGAATATAATTTGTTAAAGCCTTAGAGGTACATGTGATGCACAATATAATGCACTTGAAAGAATAGCCACTATGCTATTATTTTAAGTGAAACACTAATATTAGTCACCCTCATGCATTGCAAGGAGGATAAAATAGAGATCATAATCTTGGGAAGTTAGGGTTCACGAGGCATGAGTATTTTCCTATGTAATTGCATAAGGGGTGCAAATTCAGAATTTCGATTAAGGGGTGTTAAAATATAAAGAATTAAGGAGTGTCTATATATAATATATAAACATATTAAAATATTTTTACCTAGCTACACAATGTGATTTTCTGACGAAGGAGACAAATACTAAATGAAGTTCCGAGGAGGATCCTTCGATCTCACCTTGAGTGTGTTTCGTAAAAACTGAAATCAAGTCGATGAAAAAGATTTTGTGAATATGTCAGCCACTTCATCCTTAATTAGACGTTTCCTATTTTCAATTCATCATTGCATTGACATTGCTAACCAATATTAATTGGTCCGCTAGTGATTAATTGATCTTAAAATGTGATAATTGGTGCAAATATAACTTTCCCCTAAAATTAATTTGAAGTTCCTCATTAACTAAATAATTGATTAATTCAACTAAACACTTACCAATTTTGTAGTCATGTTTAGAATTGACAGTTTTCCTAAAATAGAGCTCATTATATTAACATTAATGGAAATTTTGTTGACTTTGGTGAAAGGGGTTGAGTGCCCAAATAAAATATTGGAGCAATTTCCACCAACTCCTTCATACAGTCATGGAGTAACTTTTTGTCATCAATTCTTTCCCCTCCATTTAAATAATGTATATTACAAAACATTTTTTTCACATTATTATAATAAATATTTTCGACTATTATAAGCTACTAATCATCATATCAAGCTGGGCCAGCTACTAATAAGTTCCCGTAGCTTTTGAGTAAACCCTATATATATTTAGTTCCCGATCTAGTAACTTTTGCATAGACGATATTTTCGTACTAAAATATCAAATGCAAAGGTATATAATTATTGACTGCGAACCCACATTCAAAAGTAGATGACTTAGTAGACTCTGTCTGCCCAGCTCCGTCTCTATCTACAAGTTACCAATGCAAATTTGTAAATTCTAATCATATTAAATTAATTTGAGTTGTATTTTCATTTTTATATAAATAGTTTTGACACTATCATGAATACATAAAACGTAAATGCAATTTTAATTTGCTAAACTTCATTTCTATGATCGTTTACTCGTTTAATAACGATTTTTCAATGTTTGGAATGTCAAAGTCAAAGCTACCATTTGTCAAAAAAAAAAAAATGGACATAGTTTAACTCAGCCACCTTAATACAAATCTTCTTTTTGTTTTTCAAATTTTTCATTTTCAACAATAGCTCATCAATTGATTTTGACCAACGTTGGCACGCTTTGTAATAATTCTAACAATGCAGTTCAAAGAGGAGGCATTAATGTCAGAAACATGCTTTGAAATTTTACATTATAGTTTGGCCCTCGACAATTCAAACTTCAACAACTAAGCTACGTCATTTATTTCTCTCTTGTATTCCTTATAATATTATACTCCCTTTACGTCCATTTTAAGTAGGGACATGTGGCACATTCTTATTCATCAATTCAATATTTAATAAATGTTGATTCGGTGGATAAAATTATGACATGTATATGTTCGTTGGTATAAAAAGTATATATGCTCTAGTTTTTGGACGACATGGGCACCAATGTCTCAAAAGTATGACGGAGGGTATCTGCATATCATTTACGATAGTTCGGAGGTATATTTGTCCTTTTTTCCCTAAATAAAATTATAATTTACTATATCATTCTTTGAATGTAATAAATTCAAGGATAATTAGAAATCCAATGATAAATTATCTCTTGAATTCTAAACTAGACAAATAAAAGCGAACATCTATTTCAAATATACTGGATAAAAAAAAAGTGGACGGAGAGAGTGCAATAGCAGTGGCGTAGCCACATATAGCTTAGGGTGGCTATTCACGCACCCTTCATCGAAAAATTATATTATATATATAAAAAATGTACAAAGTATATAAATATAAAAAAAAATTCATACATATATTATTTACTAGATCTTGAATACCCTTAACGAAATTTTTGTTTTCGCCGCGGCTAAATAACAATAGTACATGTGAACAAGTTAATTGGAAAAACTCCAAGTAGTCACGAAAACATTTGTAGGTAGTGTAGTGTCGGGACAAATAGAGCAAACAGCTAATCTCATGATGAGCTATTTTTTTGTGCATATAGTTTTATTCAACTTTTTGACTCTAACAATTGGTAGAAGTTGAGATTCCTCTTATTAGACCAAATATTCCAAAAGCAATTTATTTTCTCATTTGTTAAAGTCATAAACCTGAAAAAGTCGGTATATATCTTAATTCTTATATCCCATTTTACTTCCAAGGGAAATTTTAGAATTAACTTACTGTTTCAATTTATCATCTTTTCGAATTTCAGAATTTAATTTAAATGTTTAATTACCTTTGGTGACATGTTCAAATCGTAATTATTTTATTTAAAAGAAAAATTACTGAAATACACGTCTTATGTTTCGCTTATTTCCAGTATCCCCTTCTATTTCTAAAAACCTCTAAAATCCCTTATTTTTTTAATGTATCCGAGCTGCATATTAATGTATCCAAGCCAGTATTTAATGTATCCGAGCTACATATTATGTGTCCGAGATACTCTTTAATGTATCCAAGCTACATATTATATATCCAATTTATGTTACTTTTTAAGGTATTAATGTAATTATAAACTAAAGAGGAATAGATTGTAATTTCATATTAAAATTATGAGATTTATGTAAGTTGCCAATTTTAAATACCACAAACACAATAACATTATAGTCGAGTCGTCGTAGAAAAACAAACTGTATTAAAAAAAGAGAGAGAAAATACAAGTATAGATGAAAAGTCACCTAACATTCAGTTTCAGAGTATGACAACGAAACATGTTAGGTGAGAGATATTAATAAATGTTTGATTTTTAACAAAATCAACGAAGGTTAGAAGATGTTGATTTTAGGTTAAATTAGTTAATACGTTTTTGGTCTCTTTTTATTTGTTCAATTTTAATTTCTTATTTGTCCCGTTTTATTTGTTATTTTTGACAAATCAAGAAAAAAAAATATTTTTACATATTATACCCTCAATTTATTTAGAAAGTTAATGTTTTTGAAAAAAGGTAAAACATCTTTAATGAGTAAATTAATTTTGAAATTCTATCAATTAATGAGGGAAAATAAGCTCTCTATGTTAATTATTATTTTCTTAATAGGTTTGTCAAGTCAATAAGGACAAATTGTGTATCAGTTAACAATATCAACTTTTGAATATAATAAATTCAATAATTTGAAAAATGAATAGAGTACTTAATAATAAAAGCATAATAATATTTCATAAAAAATACAACGAATCCCAAGTCTATTTATTTAAAACTGAAAGAGGAACCCAATAGTCACATGGTCTTGGGTCAAAATTTTGGAGTAGATGCACGTTGAAAGCAAAATATAAATAAATTGGATGGTAGTGTATGTCAAAACAAAAAATGGGAGGCAAATTAACGCTATATTATGAAATAACATTAGGTTAAGGCAGGTAGTTGCAGGAAAAGTAGCAAACGTCAACTCTGCTTAATTTATAAATAAGATTATCTACCAGTTATATTCACATTAGCAACTATTTTTCTTTCTTTACACTCTTTGGGTGTGTTTAGTATAGCGGGAAATATTTTTTAGATTTTATTTTAATTTTTTCATGTCTCCCCCCCCTCCAATTTTGATTTCTAGGTATACTACGAAGAATGATAATGGATTGGTAGGGGATAAATGCCCCCAACTCGTGAAAAATCGCTAAATTACTTGCTGCTATAAAAGCACTCATAGTAATTAAAGTAATTTTTACCGTTAATATATATAAGTTAAACCCTTTTATCTAATTAATGGGCTTCAAATACAAAGATTAAACTCCGCTTTTTTGATACAAGAAATAAAAGAATAATTAATTTCGTGATTAATTTTAGAATGAATTTATTTCATATTATTTGATTGGAATAAAATCGTAGGATAACTTATTCCAAAATAAGATATTCAATTTTCTTTATATCATATTAATCCCAAAATTATTTTGTCTCATTAAAATAATGAAATTATTATTATATACCAAAAAGTTTTTATAAAATTATAATCTCATAAGATATTCTTGTTTATCTCATCCCACTACTCTCGCTAGTCGCGTACCAAGTACCAACCAATCTCTTAGTATCAACTATCAAGGATTCATTTAAACTTATAATTAGGTACAAGAATTTTGGAACTATAACAATCAAGCACCGTCTTGCCATAAAAAAAAAGGAGGTTTCCACGAAAAAGAACACATAATATATAGTCCTAACCCTTTTTAATTTCACAGGTTTCCTTGTCATGCCACCTGCCATCAAAATTGCCTGTCTTTGGCTTTTTCCATACAATTTTTTTTTTTTTATACCGTCATGCAAAAAACATAACAAATTAAAGACCGCGTAGAAAATGCAAAGCTCGTACACACGGAATTTGAATATTAATATTCTCATGTGTGAAATGAAAAAAATCTGTATCCTAACGTATGAGATAACATCATTATATATCAGTGTAGAGAAATATTCCAACTACTCATAAAACATTCTCAACAATTTGTTTATTTTTATAAAAAGGGGCTCTAATAGTAATATTAGCCGAAAGATTTATTGTACAAACTTTAAGAAAAGTATTGCAATTCTCTCCATCCTCATAAGTCAAAGTAGTTAATAAGTGTCACAATTCTATATTAAAAAAAAAAAGGTTCCTCACCGTCCCTCTCATAGTACTTTTTTCATTATAAATACTGCCAGCAGTTGCAATATCTAACTACTCCATCAATCGTCATTTTTCTTTACACAAATAATTAACACAACATTCCCAAAGTTCATACATACAATATCATGGCAGGAGTTAGAAAAACTTCATATTTCACATTGGCTTTGTTTGTTTTTCTCTTAATGATCAGTACACAACTAATTAGTTGTGTCAATTGTCGATCCCTTCGGGAGCAATCGCCCAAAAACAACGTCGCGGCGGCGGCTTCACAAGATGATAAAGGAAGACAACTAGGAGGAGCGGAGATTGTGAAGAGAAGTAGACAAAGTTCAGTAAAGAACATGGCTTTTATTATGGTTTCTGGACCAAGCAGGAAAGGTCCTGGTCATTAATTAGTTATTAGTCTCAAATTTTCTTTCACACATATATTTTTGCACGAAGGTGTTTATTAAGAATTCTTCACAACTATATTGTTGTGATGTACTTAGGAGACATTCTTTTAGGAAGGACATAACTATAGAAGCATAATTGAGTTGAAGATGTATATTGCTAAAGATATGTATACGAAATGAAATACTTTAATTTGTATTGAGATTTAGTTATTTTTAAAGCTATTTAAAAATTATTTTGGACCTATGGTGATTGAATGGTGGCTGTATGTATTATTTCTCATTTAAGAAAATAATTGATGAGAAAGAAAATGTACATTTAGTATTGGTTTTTTTATTAATTTCCCATGGAAACCATGATGGCTTACTAAATTAAGACACAAGGAAAATTACAATACTATCATTGTGTCTGTGTTATAATGCATTTTAAATAATTCTTCATCTGTTGTTTTGATTGGACTTATTTGTCCTTTCATTTAGATTGATTATATTTCAATCAATAAATTATGATTCTCTAAATTCACTCTTTTTTTCTATTGATAAAATAAAATATCATGAACTTTTGTCTGCAAATCAAAAATTCAAAATTTATGAAAATTTGGGACCACACTTAACTATTGACTTTAAATGCGTTATAATAATTCTTGGTGACGAGCTGCAAGAATTTTTTTTCAGTGTGTTGTCCGGCCGACAACTTCTTAACTCAACTTTTACTTGTGTTTTAAACTTTAGTTCAAATATAGTCTCTCATTAATTTCAGGTTTCAACACATGTACAGTGCCTAGACAGATTTATGATTTAAGTTTTACGGGTTCAAATTTTAAAATTTTAGTATTGTTAGTATAATTTTGTACTAAATTATTGAGTTCAGATAAGCGCGATATTAACAAGTGTGCACCAGCCTTTGTCTAGCTATTGTTCAACCTGTGATTGATAACCATGTAAGTTAAGGTATAGAGGTAGAACTGGCATTCTGATTATGACTTAATAGTATATATAATCATCAAGAATTCAATTTTTCATAATATAAAACTCATGAAATCAAAATTCCAGTTTCCTCTGCATATAATAAAACAATATATTCAGCATGACGCACACATTCTTCCACATTAATAAAGATCTAGGGTTGAATTGAGTATAACTTTTATAAATTGTCTTGGCATGCATATAATAGCTCATTCAAATATGCTTAGAATTGATATAGTAACACATTAAAGATACTTCAATTATTTTTTTTCAATTTCACCTTAAAATTCTTTTATTTTTTATAAAAAAATAAAAAATTCAACCAAATTATATGCGAACGCCTTTGAGAAGTTGACTTAGTTGTAATCTCTAAGGGCGACATGTGGTGGAACTTGAAATTAAAGGCATCCCCTCGTGTGTAGCAAGCTATACATTTATGACCACGCACGTTGTTGAATCCAAAATATTCTGCGACTTACGGCGATGTAAGTCAAAAAGTTAGATTTTACGTAGCTGGAACTGATAACTTTTCCACCTGCTAAAGCTGACTCATCGCATGTTCATAAAGGGAACAAACCAATTTCTAGTAAATCTCATTTTACATGATGAGGTAATTTAATTCGATACTGAATTTAAAAAAGACAGAAAGACTTTTAAAACATGTGATTTAAAATAAATGATAGAAATTTGTGTGAATATAAATCATTTCAGTAAAATGGATATTTTAAAGTTAAATTGTTACTCCCTCCGTCAACAATTGTTTGTCAGGGTAAGGTCATGCACACCCCTCAAGGAAAATTTAATAGAAGGTGTAATTTGACTAATATAACCCTACTATACCAAGAATACCAAAAGTCTACATAACTTTTCAATTGAACTACACTATCATTAAGGGCAGAATTGGAAAAAAGATGATTAATTGTTTCTTGATTGTTTAAATTGACAATTAATCTTGGATATCTATTTTTAGTATACCTGCCAAATAATTGTGGACGGAGGGAGTACTTAATATAGAAATGTGTCATTCTTTTTTGGGACATAGGGAGTATATGTTTTATAGCATATAACATGCTATAGAATTAGGAACAAAGTAAAATTGTAGCTTCATGGTCTTTATATAGGGTTGATTTATCGGATAGTCATTTAACTAAAAGTTATTATCTCAAAATTACTTCCTTTCTCGGAGAAATTGAAATCAAGAAAAAAAGATGTTTTTCTGAGACAATAATTATTAGTTGAGTAGTCACGTAAGAAACCGATTAACTCTCTTCATGTACGAATCCAAAAAGTCCATCTAACGTTTGTACTTCATATGCTTTTACATGGGAATATTTCTGGACCAACAAGATGTACTGTGTATTATTTACTATTGAAAACTTTAATTATTTTTTTCTCTTTTGCGTGGTTATTGTTATGAATGTGTATCATATTTCTCTTCTCTGTCCTATACACAGATCCAATTTGACTAAGAATATAATTAAGCTTACTTTTGGGCTAATATAGTTCAACTTTTCTATAATTAACATTATTTGTTTTGATATTTTTAGATGTCGTAGCGAAATGTTATAGTAGAAAACATGTGATATGACATAATATGAAAAAGAGGTTTCATATTTTATATGATTGTTATAATGAAATGTTGTTATAGAGTATGACTTTGCAAAGAAGCGTGAGTAGTCCCATTAAAATTTGACTTTACATCTTCAGTGGATTTTTGAGTAATAGGTCCTTGGTTACAGCTGTTTTGCTCTGCAGCATTTGGCCAAATTGCAGCCGTGAAATTAGATTTTCAAAAAATTTAAGTGTCATGGATTGTACGTTTTACTAGCTACTACAACTTATCCTGTCTGCATAATTAACTAATTGAAAACCCCATATTACCTTAATTAATCCTAATTAATAATACATGAAGTTTGTTTTACATCTTGGATACATTCGTAAGCTTGTTACTACTCCATAATCATAAGCTCCAAGAGTTAATTCCATTTGCCTAATAATAAAGCTGCTCTTGTGAAGCAGTAAATGTCAAATGAAAGTAGATCGATTTTTTTTTTCCAATCCTAAAGAGGTGCATATTTGCAGTATTGCAGAATCCCAAATATTCTGGGACTAATGGCCGTGCCAGTCAAAAAGTTAGATTTTACGTGGTTGTGCTGATAGCTTTTCCACCTGCTAAAGCTGACTTACACGTTCTTAAATGAAACAAATATGTATAGCATATAAAATGCTGCTATAATTTCATGCAATGGACTTATCCTACGGTTCCAAAAAGTCAAGCTAATGTTTCCTACAACATGCTTTTACTAGGGAACATTTTATGGTTTAACAGTCTACTAAAGGTCGTTTGGTAGGGAGTATCAGAAGAAATAGTCCTAGTATTATGTGTGGTATTATGTAGTACTATGTTTGGTAGGAATTTTGGGTCTATGTATAATTAATCCATGGATTAGTTATACACCTTCCATGGTATTATAGGGTGTATAACTAATACCTTTCATTTGGTGGTATTAGTAATACATGGATCTAATACCATGGGATTACTATATGTAAAGATAAAAATACCCCCTCAAATACTTTCATTTTGTTTAATTTCTTGGTTTTATGTTTTATATTTGTACTAATAAATTTATTTAAAATCGAATTAACTTTAAAAAACTTTATTAATTTAAATAGAGTTATTTGTAGCTAAATATGAGTTATTTAATCTAATTATTATTAATATAAATATTATAATCGGACTAATATGCTAATGTTGATGTATGAATTTAAGAGCTATTTTTTGCTATTTAAAAAATCTTGAGTATAAAAATAGTTTAATTTATTTTGCTATTTTTTTAATGATAAAGAGCGATTTTGTATGGTAAAAGTCCTAACTTGAATGATTTTATTGATGTAAAACAATGTTCAATACCTTTTTTCTATAAATTCTTATAGTTGTGAACTTTAATTTATTATGATGACAATTATTTACCCTCAAATAATTTAAGTGAGAAAATAGTGAACATGGTGATAAATTTTTCCTTCTTCTAGCTAGTTAAAAGGCTATAAAAAAATAATAGTGTTCGTCAATTATCTACCTTGACCCAATTACATGAAATAAAAAATCTCATAATAACTCAAAGGTATAATTGGAAAGAAGTTTTTTTATAGAGTTTTAAACCCCACACAAAATTAGGTAGGAAGCAACGAGTACAAACACTCCATAAAAATAATCTCTGCATTACTAATCCAAGCATTACCAATCCCTGCACTATTGATATTTGTACCAAACGGCCCCTAAGTTGCTTATTCTTATGAATTTACCTTGCTTCTAAAACTTGGGCTTACTTATTGGAAAACTTAGGCATTGGTCAAAAGTCTATAGAAAACAACCTATCTATTCACAAAGGAAGGGGCAATGTCCACACACATCCTGCGCACTCCAAACCTCACTTCTAGCAAAAATTTGAGTCACTAGTTGTCATTGGATTTTTGAGTGATGGGTCCTGGGTTGCGGCATTTTGCTTCGAAAATACTTTGCCAATGCAGCAGTGAAACTAGATTTACAAAGATGATAGCATACAAGGCAACAACTTAATTGAACTTTTCAACATTCCGCATAGAGAAATTATTGTACTCCTTATATGCCATACATAAAGTCGGTGCTTCTTTTTTTCCCCATCCTGGACAGGTTTATAAGTTTGAAAACTATTCCATATTCATAAACTCTTAAAAAGAATTAATTCCGTTCCTCTAAGAGTCAATAATAAGATACATTGACTATTAGAAGCTACACCCACATTGCATCCTGAGAGCCAAACTCGAAAGTCAGAAGATCTGATGATGAGGTTGGAATTTTCTGAAGCAGCTAAGCCTGAAAAAAAAAACGTACATGATTAAAAGGATAGCAAAAGGCAGCTTGTGAAACAGTTTTCTTTCAACATGTAATTCCAAAAAGATGTGATTTGTCTTGAAAATCCGGAGTGCATGCCTTCCATTTTAACGACAAATCTTCATCCTTTGTATCTTGAGTGAAGTTCAAACTTCAATATATGAAAAAATATAGTCATCATTAGAGCAAAGACAACATACCCTTCTCCAGTGCTATAATAAAGAGAGAACATAAAAAAAGCTATTAATAACTCAGACACCCTTCTCCAGTGCTTAACCAAGGAAGGAGACTCTTCTTTGCTAGACCAAATACTTCTCCTTTATCCCTTGTCATGCTTTTTAGCTCAACCACTCTCTGTTCTTAAGGTTCCCCTCTCTCAAAAAAAAATAACGTCTATAAGCATAACAAGTTATTCAGCACAAGTCATACATGTCAAGCCTAATACTGGGCAACTACCACCTACCAAATGTTGCTTTCAGCATGTCCAAATTCGTTTATCACCTTAACACTAGATAAGATGAGCTACAGTGTTGCAGAAAGTGGGATTAATATCCACATTTGCAATATTAGCAACTACTGACTGTGTCAAAATTTGGAGCTCGCCCAATAGATCAACACTGATCAGAAAACCTACTTCTCTTAATCCCAAAGCTCATCACATTCTCCCTAAAGTTCTTTCTTTTCTCCGGAGTCCCTAAAGTTCATCTAGTTTGAGCATACATGGTATTTAATAAACATTTCAAACAGCAATAAGTACCTATCATGTGATATTAGTTGGTTGGTTCCCGAGCTCATCAGATTCTCCCTAATGAGCATTACATTTAAGAATAGACCACATTGTATTAACATTTATCACAAAATTTATCCTACCAGTAAATGGAAGCAAACTAGGAAATATCTTCCTCGATCTATCATAAATGTGTGATATGTGAGAGCAGTACATATAAACACTAAAGATCTTGGCAAAAATACAAACAAACGAACAAGCACGCCAGTGACTACTCACTTCCTGATATTTAAATAAAGTTAGGACTTACGGAAAACAATCACTGTCTTTCATTCTTGTAGGCTCCTCTTAACAAGTTCCATGTATATGGAGCTCAACCTTTCTATTGCACTAACTAGTCTAACATATCAAGCTTCATTATGTTAAAACTTGAAACCAATACAATGTGTTACTCTAATCCTAGATAAAAAGATGAATAAAGCTTCGATGAGAAGGATTCGAGTAACCCTAATGTACTCACAAGTACCCCCTGTGACAATCTGGAGTTTGATGTAACCAAATCAAGTTTTCTGGGACCCAAAGTTTATCCCATTCTCCAGAAAATGCATGGAGTTTATAAATAAGTATAGATTGCACTCGACGTGAATTTAGAATAGAAAAACTCTTCACCTCAACATCTACCAAAATATATGGAAGCAAACAAAACACACCAGCCTTGTAAAAGGAAGTATGCATGTCTAAGTTCGACACTATAGCTATAAAGATCAAAATAAACTAATTCATGTTTATTGATTGAAAACTTGACTTTAAGTGAACACTAAATAAGTGTACAATGGTAAACTAACCTAGTTTCTTAAGAGATGCGAAATCTAAAATGGTGACAACTAAATAAGAAGAGAGGGAGTAGTACATTTCAAATGACTTATTACTCCCTCCGTCCCTTTTTAGTTGTCCACTTTAGAAATGGCACACAGATTAAGGCAACAATGATTAGCACAGTGAAGTTACAATTTTACCCTTATGACAACTTTTCACTTCAAAATTACAACCACTTATTTGAATTCAAGTGAAATAAATTGGAGGGAAACAACATACACTTTTACAATTTTCAAGAAGTGTAAATAAGGGTATAATAGGAAAAAAATTGTTGTCCTTTCTTGATTTGTCAAAATGGACAACTAAATAGGGACAACCAAAAAAGGAAATATGAACAAGTAAATAGGGACGGAGGGAGTAAATAGAAAGCTATTGATAACTCACTTTCTAGAATTGAAACAACATAACTCTCCCAACATCTCATGATTTCTTTAACAGACTCCATCCTCCCTACTCATCTATTTACTTAAATGACTACTTAGGAGTTTCTCTTGTTCATAGATCTTGAAACCATATTATCATCAATTACTCAAAATCATTTCCTTAGGCAACAACAAAAGCTCCACTCTATCCCTACATTGTTATCTGACAAAGTAACCTGAGTGAATGGAAGTTCGCTCTTGAAAAACTCCAGCTCTTTCTTTTAGTTGACAACCATTTACATATGATCCCTGTCATTTCTCATAGACTTGAACATCTATTTATCAGTGGTAACTGGTAAGCAACCAGTATACATCTATTCTTGCACAAACTTAACATAAAACTGAGAGTTCATACAGCCTACCTACCAAGAATTACTAAAACTGCGAGGGTCGTTTGGTTGGGAACAACTTATTCCGGGATAAGTTATTCCAACATGTATATGAGATAACCTATCCCATCGCTAAGGTATAAATGATGTGATAAATAATCCTAGAATTGCCTAATACCTCCAACCAAACGCAGGATAACATAGTTCGGCATTTTATCCCTGGGATTGTTATAGCTTATACCTCACACCAAACAACTCCTGAAGGTTAAAGCACAATGGACCGAAGAAGAAAATTAATAAATGAAACAGATATAAATGAGGTACACAATAACAAGCATCCACCAGTTCCAGCCAAGTATGCAGATCAACAGGCATTAAAAGGAAATATAAACAAAGTAATGCCAAAATCACAACTTTTTCCATCAACCACATTTAGATAGCATTAATTTCATGGTATTTAACATAACATTTAAACACCTTAACAATCCATAAACTGCATAAAGCTGCTACCTGAGTTAATACAGCTTGCAAGTAATTGAATTAACCAAACCCTAGATGATTTCTCACTGCAGAAGCAAATATTTAACAAAACAAAAGTAAGCAAATGACCTCTTCAAGGCTCAGTTTCAACGGATGAGACCTCCCCAGTGAGACCAGAAGCAGAGGAGGGCTCCGAAGCATCAGCCGGCAACTCCGACGGCTTACTCTCACCCTCCGAAGCAGCAGCAGGAGCAGATCTGGACTTAACAGTGTCAAGCATGCGCTTGCTAATCTCCTTTGAGTAAACCTGAAGTATCTCAATGCCGTCATCGGCATCGGTAGCAGTGGATCCAGCAGCAGCAAATGCCTCCTCCTCAATCAGCCTTGCAGTTTCAGAAGCCTCGTCTTGAGGGAGAGTTCCATAACGCTTTGAGAGTATGGAAGGTGTTGACAGAGACTCGATGAGGCGGTTGATGACGGCGTCACGAGTGCGCTGAGTTGGTGGCCAAATGCTGAAGGAAGTGGTCATCGGTTTGTTCTGAGTCTCCTGAGATACGGTCTCTTGGGACTGAGCTGAATCGATTTCCGCCATTGATGGTGGTGGTGCTGCGGTGGTGTAGCGGTTGGGGTTTTGGGTTCTGTAGGGTTACGCTGAAATTGAAAATTGGGGAAATGGAAAAAAAAAGGGAGAGAAATAAATAAGGGGAACATTAAAGACAAAATTAAATGAGTTACTGTTTTGCGAAAAAAGAGGTTGGCCCCACTTGCTGTGATTTTTGGGAAATTTTTTGGCGCATTTGGGGAGTATTTCAAGTTTTGATTTTAAATTAATTTTTTTAATGAAATTTGTTCAAAAATTTTAGGTTCAATTTTAAATCAGGATTTCAATATAAAATTTGAACCAAAATATTGTGTTTTAAAATAAAGAGATTTAAATTTTATAAAAAAGACTTAGATGTGAAGAAATTGTTTTTATTGAGATGATTTTATTAAAGAATAGTTAATTAACATTATTATTGATTTATGGGAAAAGAGTTTGATATATCGTCAACTTTGTCATTTAGAGTTGATATGCCCCTCGTTATGAAAGTGGTTCATATATACCCTAGTTGTTACACAAACGGCTTACATGTATCCCTACTATTACAAAATGAGCTCATATATACCTTTCATTTAACGGAAGTGAAAAAAAAATTAAATTTATATTTTTGACTTTAAATTTTTTAAAAATTTCATGCAGGGTATATATGATCCTTTTTGCAAAGTTCAAGATATATTTTAATTTTTTTTATACATAAATTGTTTTTTGACGTCTTTGATTATCATTGTTTGAGTTTCTTATTCTTATTTTATTTTTCCTTTCATTCCTTTGTGTAAAGAAAAAAATTTAAAACTATTTTTTCGACTGCATTGTTATTTAGTTTTTGTATTTAAAAAAAATTGGGTCATCTATAATAAATTTTACAAGAAAATTACTGAAACATAAATAAATTTGACCATCAAAATAATAAATTTAAATTAGTCGTTGAAACAAAAAAAGGTCAAATAAAAAAATATGTGAGGAGGATTAAATATATCCATATGTGATTTTATTTTTTTTAAAATTATTAAAAAATAAAATTGAAATTAATTTTCTACTTCCATTAGAAGAAAATGTTATATGTTAGTCATTTGTATAACACTAGAGGCATATATGAGTCACTTTCATAACAAGGAATATATCAGTTCTAAATGACAAAATTGAGGGTATATCAAACCATTTTCCCTTGATTTATTAGATAACTTTTTGTAAAATTATGTGTTTGAAAATTTGTAATAACATGTAATTATAAAAAAAAAAAATTGTTAATTATGCGTGTTCGGTATTACAATGCCTATATTGCTCATTAATTTGGTAAAATTGATTAGAGTTGGAGATGTTTGATAATTTGTGAAAATTATGAAATTTCATATTTATAAAGAAAAAGATGTATAATTTACGAAATTTAACTTGCAAGATTACATAAAATTTCAACTTCATATTGTGAGTTGTAATTATATCCAAACGGATCCTTACTACTGTTGTTTGAATACTAGTCACAATTCAAAGACTAGATTTAACCCATTTTATAAGTGGAGATAATATTTGGAGAAAACTCAAACTTATAAAACTTCAGTAGGATATCCTGGACTTTGAAGTTACTCCGATTTCAATCTACGTGAAGTTGTTTGACTTGGTACAAAACTATTAAAAGAAATTAAACCAGTTTACACAATTGTTAAATGAGGCTATAGTTAAAGCTGAAACTATTACCTGTATAATCATTTGTATTATAAAGCTTAGTTTCGAAAATCAAGTTGCAACATCAGCAGATCTAATAGTGTTTTACTGTGATAGATGAAGAAGATGTTATTCACTTCTAACCATTAGCTACACATAATGATTAAACTTCACTTGTAAAGGTATTATATTTCATCTTATACATCATTATTTCAAAGCTGGGAGAGAAGCTGCACAAAGTTGGAACGCGGAGTGCAAATAGCCTCCAAGGACTTAATTTTCTGAATGTTGATTCTTGAATTGTAGCTTAACTCCAAATTTTCCTCTCCCGCACTTTGCCAATCAAAGCATTGAATAAGTGCACCAAGCGCCAATGAAATAGCACGCGTGCCCATAGTAGCTCCAGGACATGATCTTCTCCCCATTCCAAATGGTATAAGTTTATAGTTGAATCCTTCTTTTTCCCCTTCCATTGCCTCAAACCTCTCTGGTTTGAACTCGTTAGGCTCCTTCCATACTTGGGGATCCCTTTGAATGGCCCAAATGTTAACCAGTAGGATCGTATGTTTTGGTACATTGTAGCCACCAACAGTACAATCCTCTGATGAGTAGTGAGGCAATAGAAGTGGTACTGGAGGGTATAATCTTAGCGTCTCATTGATAACACTATGCAAATAAGGAAGTTTAGTGAGATCAGATTCGTTTAGCAAATGCTCGTTCCCTACTTGGCTATCAATCTCAGCCCTCAGCTTATGCAATGCCTCAGGATGAGCTAAAAGAAGACGCATCGCCCATTGGAGGGATGTTGACGAGGTATCTGTTCCAGCAATAAATATGACCTGTAGCACAATTCAATCAGCTAGCTTTCTACCTTTACAAGCTATAAAGAACATGTAAATAGAGATGAAATAGTTAATCGTCAAAAATACACCTAAACTATCACTTTTTTCGTGAGTTTCACACCCCAAACTATCAGTTATTCCCTTTTCCTACTTGAACTATCATCACCTATATATTAAAACACACCTCGAAGCTGACTAGGCCAACTATAAGTTGTTCCCTTTTTCTACTTGAACTATCACTATCTACTCAACTAGATGTGTTTTAATACATAGATGGTGATAATTCAGATAGGAAAATGAAACAATTAGTGATAATTCATATAGGAAAAGGAATCATTTGATAGTTGAGATGTGAAATTCAGACGTGTTTTTGACCATTATATCTATGATGAAATGTGTTTTAGAAACATAAGGGAAGTGTATCAGGATACCAACCAGCATAATACTTTTGATTACATCTTCTGTGTAGAATTCAGGCTCAGATTCTTGAAGAGACAACAGAGTTCCAATCAATGTGTTCTGTTTCTCCCTGTTTACAACACTAACTTTCTCCAGTCTAAATTCCTCTAGCAAATTGTTCAAGAATTCATTTCTCTGATTATGCACTAATCTCATTTTCTTTTCCAACCCCTTATAACCAATCCACCTCAAAAGTGGCAAGAAGTCACACATATTCAACACTGGTAAATCTACAATGAAAATCCCCTTTAGTCTTTCGATCATCGCTATCCCCTTTCCCATACCAGCGTCTTCCTCACTCACTAAATGTCTCCCCGCGACAATTTTGTTCATAAGGTTGAAACTAAAAGTACAAATCCAGTTTGTCAAATCCACATTTCTGCTTCTACCATTACAAAATTTGAATAATGAACGCGTAAAGTTAACGACTTCTTGATCCCGGACATTGGACGTTTTTTGTAGGCTGTTTGATGATAAAAGCTCCATAACTGTCAACCTTCGAAGAATTTTCCATAATTGTCCATAAGGCGCCCAAATATAGGCCGTATAGTTGAATGTCAACCAGTCTCCTGCGATCAGAGGGAGATTCAGAATTTAAACTTAACATAAATATAAGTTCAAAACATAATATTACACATATATCTATGGTATAAGTAAAAAAAGAATGTCCTTCCTACTAGAGGCATTACAAAAAACCACAACTTTGGTCTAGACCATGTAATTATGTATATATTTAGAATTCATAAACTCAAAATTCTAACTGTGTCTTTGTGCTTTATACCTGCCATGGTACGTGGTCGATTTGCAAAAATGATATCATTTTTGGTGAAGCATTCTTCGACTGCAGATGGCGACGAGACAATAAGTACAGGTATAGAGCCATACCTAAGATACAAAACAGGACCATATTTTGCTGATAATGAGGTTAGTGTCGACAATGGTTTGTTTTTCAAAAGGTAAAGATGGCCTATAATTGGAAATGCAAGTGGACTAGGTGGTAGATTATTTCTTCTAGAATTGAAGAAATATTTGTAAAAAAATGGAAAAATTAGAACAAGAAAGATTGTAAGATAGTAGTTATATTGGTTCTCCATTGTTGAATCAACAAATTGAAGATTGTTTTGGAGATGAGAATTAATGAGAATACTAATATATAGTGTAATTTAATCAACTATTGATTAATACAATGAAAGGGAAATGTTAACCACTATATTGTTTAGGTAGTTTGAAAGAAATCCAACGTGCTGAATTAATAGTCTAGTCCACTCAATTGTGATACATCAAAGACTAGACATTGGGTCAACAGTATTTTAATATAAATGAAGAGCAGTAGAAATTAGATGACAAGCTGGATTATCTTTAGATATATATATATATATATTCGGCTATCACAAAAATAACTTTTAGCGGCCGTAAAAATATACATTAATAAAGAGTACTATAGATTTTTTTGTTAATTTTCATTAAATTCAATATCGTTATAGTAGCGACTTTCACAAAGAATGTATCTGGCAGCTATTAAACTATTACCGTTAATTATAAACAGATGCGAAATATTATTTTTTGAGGTAGTGATTACGTACCACATGACTATCAAGTAATGGACAAGACGAATTTCAACTTGTCCATGTATTGCAAGATTCTCCATTATTTGAATTGATAGTTTTAATGAAAAATGAGAAACACGCAGTTGGTTTAGCAATAAATTGTAGGACATATCATGTTTTTTTTCTTTTCATTGATAAAAATAGGGGCGGTGCTAGGTGCACAAGAGGTTTATTGAATCCACTCTGTTAGAAAATTATATTGAATATATTAAGTTAAAATCATTAAAATTAATTGAATATTTCTCATTCACTAGTTTGATGTGGACCACTTGTATCAGTATTGGAATGCAACTAAATTTGAATTTGCGTATTACAAGACTTATTTATGCGAGCGGTCCTCCCAACAAGATTATTTTTCAATCTCAAGAGCTCTAAGCCGAGATCTCTGATTAAGAGTAGAGAAATCACAATCCTTCTATCACCATGTTGGTATAAAATTTGAACTCTATATAGTTGAGTGATATAAAGTAATACGTACTATAATTATCAAGCTATACAATTTTAGTAGTTGTTATGCGTCCTTCTAATAAAAATATCTTAAATGGAATCAAACAATAACGTGAACGTTTAATTATGCTAAAAGCAATGCCAAAGTGTAATTATTCAACAATTGAACTCTCACCAAACTAAAATGATGGATAATTATGAATGGAGGAAGACATATTTTCCCAAACTTCAAATTTTATATTTCAAGTTGAAATCGAAATAATTAATTAAATTTCACAGCTAAATACTTTCTTGAATTATTTCGCAAATATTTGAAGTTTTATTCATGAACAAAAGCCTAAAATTCCAATCGAGGCACTCCATAAATTCAACGTGACTTGAATAAATAATGGTTAGTTTTGAATCTTTATATCCATAAGTTTAACTTCAGGATATAATAACATATAAAGGGTAAATTCATAAATATCCACTTTTCGGCTCTTGTAAAATTGAAAAATAGACATGGTCGTGTGGTGAAAATTAAAGAGACATTGTCAAATTCCATAAGTGAAAATGAGTGAAATTTGAAAGTTCAGGACGGAAATATAACTTAAAGTCAAATATCTAGAGTTCCACTAGTGAAATTTGAAATTTCCGAATATAAAATATGTGTCAAGATAGTACCAATAAATGTCATTCACAAATATTTACTCTTCAGTCCTTATAATAGAAAAATAGACATTATCACGTAACTTAAAATTCTATAAGTGAACTTTACGTGTGGATTTGAAAGTATAAGGTGGAGATATCTTTTAATGTCAAATTAACAAATATCCTAATGTTTCACATGTGAAATTTGAAATTTCAGAACATAAACTATTTTTCAAAATAGTACCAAAAAGTATCATTCACAAATATCCACTTTCCAGCCCTTGTAATTAAAAAACAAACATTGTTCATGTAGCTTCAAATTTCATAAGTGAAACTCTGGGATATTTACATGTGGAATTTGAAAGTTCAGGACAAAGCTATCTTTCAAAGTCAAATATCCTAGAGTTTCACTTACATCAACAACAACAACATATCCAGTAAAATCCCACGACTTGAACGCGATCTCTACACACATAAAGTTGTACTATTCCATATTAAACTCAAAGTTGAGAAAGGAGTGTAACCATGGACTCTCTAGGCCTATACAATGCCTCCAAAGGCTCAAGTTTACTTAACATAAGCCCACAACTTTCATCTAAACCCACCAATTCATCCCCAATTCTTTCCCACTCAAAACACTGAATAAATAAGCCCAAAACCAAACCAATCAATCTCATAGCAAGTCCAGAACCAGGACAAGCCCTTCTCCCCATACCAAATGGTATAAATTTACATCCTTCAATTCCCCCTACAAATCTCTCTGGCTTAAACTCATTTGCCTCTTCCCAAATTTTCCTATCCCTTTGAATTTCCCAAATATTTACAAACAATATTGTACCTTTAGGAATATGGTAACCTTCAATAGTACAATCTTGTGTTGAAAAATGTGGGACTAAAAGTGGTCCAGCAGGAAATAACCTTAATGTTTCATTGATTATGCAACGCAAATATGGTAATTTAAGGATGTCTGGTTCCTCTAATGGACGTGTTTCTCCGATGAGGTTGTCGATTTCGAGTCTAGCCTTTTTCATTACCTCTGGATGATTTAGTAACAGTGACATTGCCCATTCCATTGTTACAGCTGATGTATGTGTTCCAGCAGTAAACATTACCTTTAAAAATCAACAAAAGTTGAAAACATCATTCAAAATGTTGAAAATAATTACTAAAGCAAAGATCAAAGGATTTAATGAATTTTACGCAAGTAGTGTAGTTTATCTTGTTATAACATGTCATTGGACCTTTACTCAAGTTTACTAGAAGTTGTAACATGTTGTTGACTTTTAAATCGTCTAATAATTTACAACGAGTTCATAGTGTTAGGCGATATATATGCAATTAGGTTATTTATAAGGAACTAATCTATCATAACATTTTAAAATATGGAAATAATATGAAAATGTTTACATGATAGTGTAATAACAATCAATATACAAAATGTTTGGTTGTGAATGTATAAAATCATGGTTTCATATCTCCTCTTTATGTAATTTTAATGCATTTTTACTCATAATAAATTTACGCTCTGTGCAGAAAGTAATGTGTTCATATGAACCCAGTATGCCCATGCCCACGTGATAATTTTAGTATATTATACATATTATAAATTTAAGACCATAATATTAAAAAATCTCGCTTACTTTCTTGAACTCGTTAAATTAAGACACAAAATGAAAAGGAGGGAGTATGAACACAAGCTTACCATTATGACACCCTTAATAATATCATCTGTGTAACATTCTGGCTGGTCTCCCTGCAAAGACAACAACGTATGAATTATTGTTTTCTTATCAGCTCTGCTCTTTCGACATTCATCGATTAAGCCCTGAAGAAATTTATCTCTTCTTATCTTCAACTCCACCAAATTCTTCTCCAATCCTTGAAATCCAACCCATTTAAGTACTGGAATATAATCACAAATATTCATAATCATAGTTGGGCCGAACAAGTCATCAGTCGATGGCTCGGCCCAACGTTTACCTGCAACCATTTTTGTTAACACATCGTACACTAATTTCTCAAATAGAATTTTCAGTTTCACTTTTTGAGTAATTCCTCCTTTGTAGTCTAAGGTTAATTTTTTAGCCATGAATTGAACTTCTTCCGTGCGGACGGAAGAGGAATTGTTGAGGGTAAAAGTGGAAAATATTTGGATATTAGAAATGCGGCGAAGATTACGCCAATGGTCACCATAAGGTGAGAATCCAATTGTTGTGTGGTTATAGCCAAGGTGTTTACTAGCTAGAGATTTTGGTCGATTCGCGAAAATAATGTCATTTTTCGTGAAGCATTGCTCCGCGATTGAGGCGGAGGAGACGATTATCACTTTAGATGTACCAAAATGTAGGTATATAATAGGGCCATATTTGCTAGAAAGTGATTTGAAGGTTTGGTGAATTGGAGATTTGAGGAGATGGAGGTGTCCAATAATTGGTAAAGATGGTGGACTTGGAGGAAGATTTTTCTTTCTTGCATTTTGCAATTTTAGAAAAATAAAGATGGAGAAAATCAAGAGTATAATTGAGAATGTGAAGCCAATCTCCATATTCATGAACCAATAACTTTCACCGTATGAAAGTAGTACTTTAACCACCGAGTTAAGTAGAGAGAACAAAAGCTTCGTGAAGACTACTTTAGGACGACGGATAAGGAGATTTAATGCACAAGGCAGGAAAGGCTTTATCCTATGATGTTGCATGAGCTGATGACAAATCTCAATATTAACTTTTGTGTTGTCATTTATTATAAGGTCAATTAAATTGAAGTAAGCACTGATGTCAAATGCATGTACACTCTTATATTATACGTCAAAAAAGTCTTGACTATGAACTTATTTTAATGAATCAGCTGATTTTTAGATCTTGTAAGATATTATTACTCCCTTAAGAATACAACACGTTAACCTCTTTTATCTTTTAAGTTTCAGGGTTTCTGCTATTACAAAATATGGCGCTGACATAGTAGATAGAGATTTTATTCGATTTGATTGTATGAGGCTCCATATTTCTAGGGTGTTTCACATGCAACAAATATGAAACCAAATCAAGGTACAGACTAATGTCAGCCGTATGGCAGAGCCAGCGGAACGATTGGGTAGCAGAGTGAGTCTTAGCACAGCCTTTCATCCTTAGGCCGATGAGCGATAACCAGTCCAGAGGACAATTATTGCGACATACATGAACAATTCAGGTAAAGATATGACACTTATACCTAACTCAATCCCAAAAGTTAGTTTACGAGAGAAGGATTGTCCAAGTCTATATAAAGAGACCATCAGTCTATTCCACAACCAATCTGGGGTTTTTAACATAAGCAGGAGCAGATCTATACTGCAATGGATAGACTTAGAGCAGATCAAGTAACTGAAAACAGTACTGGCGCGGAATACAAATAGCCTCCAAAGGCTCTTCCTTGTTCTAATTGTCTCTAGAATCAAAACAAACATTGTATGTAAACTAACAATACAATAAATACAACAGGTAACAACCATCCAAACAAGGTGTTAGTGGGTACTGATTAGGTAGAACTAGGCATTAAATACTCTATAAAAAAACAAATCTTCATACTGCAATAACAAGAAGCAAAAACAAATGGCATCTTCACCTACTGTTCAATACGTTTCAGATTGTTTCATCAAGCCACTTTACGATTCAGAAGAGTCGAAAAAGCCTGTTTATCTATCATCATGGGATCTAGCCATGCTTTCATTTCAATATATCCAAAAAGGTCTCCTTTTCACCAAGCCATCATCTTTTCAACTTGATCCTCTATTGCGAAAGCTTAAAGAATCCCTCTCAATCACCCTTGTCCATTTTTACCTATTAGCTTGTCGTTTCAAAACACTTAAACAAGAAAATCCCCCTCTTTACACCGTCTTTATCGACTGCGTTAATAGCCCTGGTGCTAGATTTATCCATGCTAATCTTGATTCAACTGTTACTGATATACTTTCACCAAAGGATGTGCCTTTAGTTGTCCAATCGTTTTTCGATCATGATAGAGCTATTAACCATGATGGACATGATTTATCTTTGTTAACTATTCAATTAACAGAATTAATTGATGGGGTTTTCATTGGTTGCTCAGTTAACCATGCAGTAGCTGATGGTTCTTCTTTCTGGCATTTCTTTAACTCTTTCTCAGAAGTTTTCAAAGCCAATAATGGGCAAAAACAGAGCATCCCCATTTCTAAATCGCCGAATTTTAACCATTGGTTCCCAGAAGGACATAGTCCAATTATTAATCTTCCTTATACTCACCATGATCAATTCACTAGTAGACATGAAGCCCCAAATATGAGAGAAAGATTTTTCCATTTCTCAGCAGAGTCTTTAAAGAAACTCAAAGCAAAAGCCAATCAAGAATTTAACAGTAACATCAACAAGATTTCGTCTTTACAAGCTTTGTCAGCTCATATGTGGAGGTGCATAACAAGGGTTCGGAAATTCCCATCTGATCAAATGACAAGTTGTGGGATGTTAGTTAATAACAGAGCAAGATTGGATCCTCCATTGCCAGAAAACTATTTTGGGAATTGCATACAAACTGTTCGAAGGAATGCCTCAGTGGGAAAACTTCTTGAAAATAACCTTGGTTGGGCAGCTTGGGAATTGCATCAAGCTGTGGTGAATCATAAGAATAAAGAAATTCGTGAATGGGTTGAAAAATTGGAATGTGGTGTGGTTTATCAGTTGGGGAGCTTCTGTGATCCTTGTAGTATCGTGATTGGGAGTTCACCACGATTTGATATGTATGGGAATGAATTTGGATTTGGAAAAGGAGTGGCACTTAGAAGTGGATATGCACATAAGTTTGATGGGAAAGTGAGTTTATATGAAGGAATTGAAGGTGATGGTAGCATGGATTTGGAAGTGTGCCTTTTACCTGATTTCATGGCTTCTCTTGAAACTGATAAGGGGTTCATGGATAGTTTATCAAGTTAATTTAGATGTTTTGGTATTTGGAGAATTGATGTGTTTTCAATGTTGATCAGTTTGATATGGGTTTGATTCTCGTTCTTAACTTTTTCTCATCTAGTATCCAGTATCCGTGCTTGTCTAGACTAATTTCATATTGGAGTGTAAAACGCTCTCTAACCAAGATGATTATGTATTACAGAACTTAAACACGAGCCTCTGATTAAGTACTTACTACAAAATAACTTTCTAAGTTTACTACTTAATATAAATAGACTCAGAGCTGTGAAAGGAATTGAATACAATTCTGTCGCAGAATGCATTTGCCTCCAAAGGCTTATCCTTTCTCAAATTGATTCTATCATCATAGCATGCATCCAGGTTTTCCTCTATTTCCACACTTTCCCAATCAAACCACTGAATCAACGAACCCAAAACCAACGAAACTGATTGCAGGGCAATTGTGACTCCAGGGCATGCTCTTCTCCCCATACCAAATGGTACAAATTTATAATTGAACCCTTCTTTTTCCCCTTCCATTGCCTCAAATCTCTCCGACATAAACTTTTCTGGCTCATCCCATTAGTCAGGGTCCCTGTGGATGGCCCAAGCGTTAACCATTAGGATTGTATGTTTTGGTACATCGTAGCCACCAACAGTACAATCTTCTAATGAGTAGTGAGGAGACAAAAGTGGTACTGGAGGGTATGATCTCAACGTCTCATTTATAACACAGTGTAAATAAGGAATCTTAGTGAAATCAGATTCATTTAGCAACCGTTCCTTCCCCACTTTGCTATCAATTTCGGTTCTCAGCTTGTGAAATGCCTCAGGGTGAGCTGAAAGAAGTCGCATCGCCCACTGGATAGTCATCGATGTGGTCTCTGTTCCCCCTACAATCAAGCCCTGGCACAAGATATATGATATTAATTAAAACTAACATACAATCTAATCAAACAAAATTTTGACCATAATTGAGGAAATTTACCAGAAGAACACTTTTAATGGGATCATTTGTGTAGAATTCGGGTTCTGATTCTTGTAGAGACAATAGAGTTTCAACCAGTGTATCACTGTTTCTACTAGTACTCGACTCTGAAACACTATGACTTTCTTTCTTGTGTCGAAATTCGTCTAATAATCTGTTAAAGAATTCATTTCTCTTATTGTGCTAAAACCATGCTATTCTCAATCCCTTTATACCTAAACCATTTCAATACTGGCAAGAAATCACACATGTTCAAAATCAACGCAAATGCCGCGAAGATAAACCCCCTTGTCTCTTCAATGATTTCCTTACCCTTCTCTGTTCCTATATCTTCCTCACGTACGCAACGTTTTCCAGTACAAATTCTCATCATAAAATTGAACACCTAAGTATTTACCCAACTACTCAAGTTAATTTTTGCACTACTACTAAGCAAACAACGAATAATAATTCCAATTTCTTCTCTCCTCAGTGCAGAAGACTTACACAAGCTATTGGAAGAGAACATGATATTTACAGTTAGACGGCGAAAAGCCCTCCAGAGATAGCCATAAGAATCCCAAATAATGATCTTATAATTGAAGGACAACTTATCTCCAGCCATACTAGAGAATGGTTTGCAAATATGATGTCGTTTTTTTGTGAAACATTCTTCCACAGCAGATGGAGAAGACACAACAAGCAAATTTCGACAGCCAAATCGGAGGTACAGAACAGGTCCATATTTAGTTGATAATGAGGCTAATGTCTGGTGAAGTGAGCTTTTGATAAGGTAAAGATGACCGATAATTGGCAGAGACAGAGGACTAGGTGGTAAACGCTTTACGGGATAAAACAGATGTTTGATCAAAAAGATTGTAACAAGAAATATCAAGATAGTAGCTAAATAGTAGTAGTAGTTAAAGTTCAGATTCTCCATGGGCGAAATGTTGAAACAACACATCGAGAGAGTTGTTCGTATCAAAGGGTGATACCTTAGATTTCACTAAGGTCTTGGATATTTTTAGACCAAAAGATAGAAAAAGGCTACGTGTGAGTCATTTCTAAATGTTAGACGTATTTTTGGCCATTTTTTTGTTTAATAATATATCGTTGGAAGTATCTAAGAGTGAAGTTACTTAGTAGCTGAGTGATAAGTTCCTAGTGTGTAGAGACAAAAAGCATGATCATATTGCTGACGAATTTAAGTAATGGACAAATACAAAGTACTTATGATAAAGGATGACTGGATGAGGCAGAGGGATAGAGAGACTGTGTGTGTGAAAGCTAAATTTTGCAACACATT
This sequence comes from Solanum tuberosum, assembly GCF_000226075.1. Classification (NCBI taxonomy): domain Eukaryota; kingdom Viridiplantae; phylum Streptophyta; class Magnoliopsida; order Solanales; family Solanaceae; genus Solanum; species Solanum tuberosum. The sequence continues at coordinate 11,318 of NW_006239689.1, read as the reverse complement.
TTTCTTGTTTGTTTTTTTCCTTCATTCATTTCTTATCCGGTTTCACTTATACATATGTTGAGAGTTTAAGTTATACACGTAGTTATTGTAAAGTTTTTTTGGTACTATACACTCATATTTACCTATTCTAACGGGTAATCTATCTTATTTCAAGGATTAGCCAGAGTAAATACTTAGATCAATTGTTTACATCAAATCAACTTAAGTTATCACGGATAAGTGGCTAAGTGACAGAAATGTATGTACAAATAATGTCATACATCTATTGGTTTGATGTAAGTGCGTGTAAGTTTTTATCTTTGCAAATAAAACAAGGCATAGATTGAGCTTGGCATTCAACAAATAACAGCTTAAGAGTTGTTTCATGTTTCATTTCTACCTTGTCCTTAAACTCGTGTACTTATTTATAAACATTCACTAAGAACACAAAGGTAGATCCTTACAATACATGGATAATAAACTCAGAGCTGGTCAAGGAATCGAATACAATTCTGGCGAGGAATGCATATGGCCTCCAAAGGCTTTTCCTTGTTCAAAGTGATTCTAGTATTATAGCAGGCATCCAAGTTTTCCTCGAATTCCACATTTTCCCAATCAAACCACTGAATCAACGAACCTAAAACCAACGAAACAGTACGTAAGCCCATTGCAGCTCCAGGGCAGGCTCTTCTCCCCATTCCAAATGGCACAAATTTATAATTGAACCCTTCTTTTTCCCCTTCCACACCCTCAAATCTCTCCGGCTTAAACTTTTCAGGCTCTTCCCATACCTTGGGGTCCCTATGGATGGCCCAAGCGTTAACCATTAGGATCGTATGTTTTGGTACATCATAGCCACCAATAGTACAATCTTCTAATGAGTAGTGAGGCAACAGCAGCGGTACTGGAGGGTATAATCTCAACGTCTCGTTTATAACACACTGCAAATAAGGAAGATTAGTGAAATCAGATTCATTGAGCAAACGCTCGTTCCCCACTTTGCTGTCAATCTCAGCTCTCAGCTTGTGAAATGCCTCAGGGTGAGCTAAAAGAAGTCGCATCGCCCATTGAATGGTCATCGATGTGGTCTCTGTTCCTGCAATAAACAACATCTGGCAAACAAGATGTTCAAACAAATGCACAAGTCTAATTAATGAAGTGATCTCTAGGATATATTTGCTCAAATTAAAACTCCAAACTAAGGAAATTTTGACCAAACGTACCAGTACAACACTTTTAATGAGATCATCTGTATAGAATTCGGGTTCTGATTCTTGCAGAGACAACAGAGTTTCAACCAATGTGCCCTTCTTCTCTCTGTTTCCATCAGTACTGGACTCCGAAACACTAACTTTCTTCTGTCGAAATTCGTCAAATAAACTATTCAAGAATTCATTTCTCTTCTTATGAGCTGAAACCATCCTCTTCTCAATCCCTTTATACCCAAACCATTTCAATACTGGCAAGAAATCACACACATTCAAAACCAACAACGTCGCGAAGAAAATTCCCTTGATCTCTTCAATAATTTCTTTACCCTTCTCTGTTCCTATCTCCTCCTCACTTACGCAACGTTTCCCAGTACCAATTCTCATCATAACATTAAAAGAAAAAGTAAAAACCCAATTACTCAAGTTAATTTTCACACCACTCCTATTACAATGAACTTTAAATAAACCGCGAATAAGAATTCTAATTTCTTCACTCCTCAATGCAGAAGACTTTTGAAGGCTACTGAAAGAGAAAATCTCAATTACCATTAGACGGCGAAGCGCCCTCCAATGATAACCATAAGGAGCCCAAACAACAGCCTTATAGTTGAATGAATACTTATCTCCAGTCATAGTCTGAGGACGGTTAGCAAATATGATATCGTTTTTAGTGAAACATTCTTCTACAGCGGATGGAGAAGTCACAATAAGCAAATTTCGACAGCCGAACCGGAGGTACATAACCGGTCCATATTTAGTTGATAATGAGGTTAATGACTGATGAATAGAATTTTTGATAAGGTAAAGATGGCCAATTATTGGAAGAGACAGAGGACTAGGCGGTAAACGTTTTTTTGGAATGAAAAAAGTATTTTAATAAAAAGATAACAAAAAATAGCAACAAGTAGTAGTACTACTTAGAGTTCAGAGTCTCCATGGCCCAAAACAGAGAATTGTAAACTTAACAAGTGAAGGCAGTGTAGTTTTGGTAAACAGATTTGTGTTTTATATATACATATCAGTTCCAGTGTGTGGAGGCTAAAAATTTCGTAAGCAATGATCATATACATGACGCATTTAAGTAATTGACAGATTCAAGTATACCAAATTTCTACGTCTTAGTTAGAAACAAGAAAACAACCAAGGGAAAGGTGTGTTGGGACCACGAGTCGGATCAAAAGGGGAACTCTATGATTTGAAGACAGCACCAAAATTATTATTTTAACATAGTGAAATTTTCAATGACGATCGAGGAATAGTTCCACTAGTCGCGTGAGCAAGGAAAATATACAAGTATATTGAGGTATATATATAGGGAGGGAAATTTTTCCAAAATACATATTAGCTTCTGGATAAATATACTATTAAAAAAAGGGAAAAAGGATAAATATACCCCGAACTATCGTAAATGGTATGCAAATACCCTCCGTCATACTTTTTGAGACATTGGTGCCCCCTGCCGTCCAAAAAACTAGAGCATATATACCCTTTTATACTAATGGACATACACGTGTCATAATCTTATCCACCGATCCGATATTTATCGACTGATAAGATTGCGCCACGTGTCCCTATTTAGTCTTCCGTTAGAGTGAAGGGCATATATGCTCTAGTTTTTAGACTGCAGGGGCACCAATGTCCCAAAAGTATGATGAAGGATATCTGCATACCATTTACAATAGTTCGGGGGTATGTTTGTCTTTTTTCCCTTAAAAAAATAATTTAAAATTAACGAGTGCACATAACCCTGTATACACATGACTCCACCTCTCGCTGGAACTAACATGCATGCGTGGTTGTCAAGTACTCCTGTCAACTAATTCCACAAGAAAGAGGTTTGTATAAGAAAAATCACTCAACTAATGATTTTTCTCTCAAAACTCAACTTTGATTTTTAACCAAAAAGTTATTGAACTGTGAATTTTTCACTTAGAAAGTCATAAGAAAAATCACTCAACTAATGATTTTTCTCTCAAAACTCAACTTTGATTTTTAACCAAAAAGTTATTGAACTGTGAACTTCACTCAGAAAGTCACTCAACTATGATTTTTATCTCAATTATAAACTCTTCTCTCATAAAGTCACTCAATTATGGAGACTTTTCTCTCAGAAAGTCACGTACTATGGAACTTTCTGAAAGAAAAGTTTAAAGTTGAGTGACTTTCTCAAGATAAAAAAGCAGGTGGAAACTGAAATCTATTACAAAAAAGTAGTCTTTACATTATCAACACACAAAGGGCAATTGATCAAGTAATTGACAAATTCGATAGCAAATATTGTAGTATTATCACTTTACGAAAATGGACGAAGCAGATAGATAAGGAGAAGATAGAGAGAGAGAAAGCGAAGTGTAACAAACATTTGGTGTTTAATATGTACTAAGTATGTTTTTTAATGCAAAAAAATTAATATGTATGTGGCTCTTATCGTCTTTGTTCATTTTTACTTGTCAGTGTTAAATTTGGTACACTTACTGAAAAAATAATTATTGACATAGTTATTTTATCATGATATCCATATTAAATATTGATGTTTAGTATTAGATCTCCGAGAATGACTTGGAAATTAGTATTTAATATTAAGGGTAAAACATGAAAAAGAAATTATCTTTTTTTGATGTATCAAAAACGATAAGTAAAAATAAAAATCTATTTTAGAATAAAATACAAGTTTTGTGTAGATCATAACAAGAATAATTTACTGTTATGTATAATGAGAAATACAAGAGGAGAATTAACTGTTTTTGGGAAATCTACTAAAGAATGAGCATGTTTGGAGGAGCTTATAGTTTCTGGCTTATAAATCAACAATCATAAATGAAGAATTATAACTTCTTATTTTTTATTTATTTTTGTCGTGTTAGCTTAAAAATAATATTTTAGTTTATTGAAACACTACAAAATCGCTTTAAAAATTATTTTAACTTGAAAAACACTACTCCCTGTGAGTTTATATGACTTACTTTTTTTTAATAGTCTAAAAATGACACATTTCTATATTAAATAGTAACATAAACTTTAAAATGTTCATTTTACCATTAATGAAATGTTTTATAGTCACACAAATATCTATCACTTATTTTAGACCACAAGTTTTAAAAGTCATTTTCTTTCTTTTTTTAAACTCCATGTGAAATTAAACTAAACTCATATAAAATAAAAACGAGAAAGTATAAATCAATCCAAACACACTCTTAATCCATTTCCACAATATTGATCTTATTTGGATAGTACATTCCATAAAAACACAAAGATAAAATCCTTATATATCACATAAACACACACCAAGATCCATCTAGCATACTTATTTATTACACAACACACAATTCTTACTCGAAATTAATTCTAACGAGGAATGCAAATAGCCTCAAAAGGCTTATCCTTACTTGAAATTACTTTAGAATTATAGTATTCATCCATATTACTATAATTTTCATCTAATTCCACATTTTTCCAATCAAACCATTGAACCAACGAACCCAATACCAATGAAACAGTACGCATACCCATATTGTCTCCAGGGCATGCTCTTCTCCCCATACCAAACGGTACAAATTTATAACTAAATCCTTCTTTTTCCCCTTCCATAGCCTCAAATCTCTCTGGCATGAACTTTTCAGGCTCGTCCCATAACGCGGGGTCCCTATGAATGGCCCAAGCGTTAACCATTAGGATTGTATTTTTTGGTACATCGTAGCCACCAACAGTACAATCTTCTAATGAGTAGTGAGGCAATAGAAGTGGTACTGGAGAGTATAATCGCAACGTCTCGTTTATAACACATTGTAAATAAGGAAGATTAGTTAAATCGGATTCGTTTAATAAGCGCTCGTTCCCTACATTGTTGTCAATTTCGGATCTCAATTTTTGAAATGCTTTAGGGTGAGCTAAAAGAAGTCGCATTGCCCATTGAATGGTCATTGATGTGGTCTCTGTTCCCGCAACAAACAAAACCTAAAACACCATAGACACACATTAGTAAAAGCAAATTATATATTGTCAGTCTGGTAATTTCATGGATCGTTACTCAACTTTCATTTTAATATTACACCAACTTTGTAATGAAAAAGTGACTACCTAGGTAAAATAAAAGTAACTACACTATTCTTCTTTGTAATAGAAATATCAATCACATGAAGTCACTACGAGAAAACAAAGTAGTAAATATTTTTTCCTGTGATACTTTGCGCAAAGTTGAGTAACTTTGAAAAACTTTCTTTTGTGATGTTATAACATTGATATTAATTATGTGAGACTTATTTTTGTCGCACAAGTTGGTGCACTCAAATTCAACATTTTTCAGTTCACTTTTTTGTAAGATAAAAATAGGTCTTAAATAACCAATAGAAATAGTTATATAAATACTATTCGATCATCTTATTTATCAAAAATGACCAAACTATACATTGCATATAAACTCTATTATATATGTTGTGTATACATATTGCATATGTGTATGTATAAAATATGGATATTAGTATAAATTTTACATTATCTATACACTATGGTCTATGTACATTTATTTTGTAAACTAGATGACCCAAAGGTATTGGGTTGTAATTTACTCTAATATTTATAATGGAAACTTATATAAATTCACTAGTTTAAGAGTTAATTATTCAGATACACTCTAATTTGCAATATTATGAATCTTATCAGATTTTGGAGTGTCTAGATACGTCCAGATACATGTATCTCGAGATACATGGGGTCAAAATTAGGTGTAATTTTTCTAGATACATTGTATACGAGTGGGTTTGCATGTATCTGGTAATAAATCTCTCTCACCTCCCTCCCCATCTTGCTCGCATCTCTCCCTATTTTAGTGTATTTGATACCAAAAATACATATATCTAGGTGTATCTCCCTCAATATATGATAGAAAACACTTATTTAAGTAGTAAGATACGTAATATTTTGAAAATATAGATAATTACTGTATATCTGATAATGGAATGTGTCTAATCATGTAATTTCTCATATTTATAATCTTTAGAAACTAATGCCGACAGTGAGCCAATTATTTTCACGTTTATACTCAAAAAAACACGCCAGCAAAATTTGTAAGGATATATATTGCATACAGGAATATATATATATATATATTAAAAGTTATGAAGCAAATCAAGGACATCTAATAGTACCAACTTTATGCAATAGTTTGAGGGAACGTATGTACGTACCATTAGAAGACTTTTAATGAGATCGTCCGTGTAGAATTCAGGTTCAAATTCCTGCAGAGACAATAAAGTTTCAACTAGTGTCGCCTTCTTCCCCTTAGCTCCATGATCACTACTACTACTACTACTTTTTTTCTGTCGAAATTCGTCAAGTAATTTGTTTAAAAATTCATTTCTCTTCATACTCGTTAAGTCCATTTTTTTCCCAATCCCTTTATAACCAAACCATTTCAAAATTGGCAAAAAATCACACACGTTTAAAACCAACAAATTTGCAAAGAAAACACTCCTCATCTCTTCAATAATCTTTTTCCCCTTTTCCATTCCTATAACTTCCTCACTCACACAACTTTTTCCAGTACCAATTCTCATCATAACATTAAACACAAATGTAAAAGCCCAATAACTCAAGTCAACCCTAGTACCGCCACGTGTATTCTTTTCACTGGCTTTAAACAAAGAGCGAATCAAAATCCCAGTTTCTTCATTTCGAATTAAAGAAGACTTTTGAAGACTGTTTGAAGAGAAGAGTTCAATCGCCGTTTGACGGCGGAGAACTCTCCAGAGTTGACCGTACGGTGCCCAAAAAATAGCAGTATAATTAAAAGAAACCCGGTCACCTAGCATGCTCTGTGGCCGGTTTGCAAATACAACATCGTTTTTCGTGAAACATTCTTTTACAGAGGATGAAGAGGACACAATCAACATATTTCGACACCCGAAACGGAGGTATAAAACCGGACCATATTTAGTTGATAAAGAGGTTAATGTTTGGTGAAGTGAATTTTTGATAAGGTAAAGATGGCCTATTATTGGGAGAGACAAAGGACTAGGTGGTAAATGTTTTTTTGGATGAATCAAATGTTTCAATAAAATTATGAGGAAAAATAGAAAGATGATAGCTAGGTAGTAATAAGAGGAATTAGAATTATAAAAGTTCTGCATGGCTGAATTTAATAACTTGAAAATTAAAAATGCTTGAACTTATTAGAACTCTTCTCAACTTAGTGCTGCGTAGTATAGTTTATTATATAGATGGTATTTGCCCACCTTATATTATATTGGTGGTATTAATTAAAGGATCACGTGAAATACAATTGAATTGTGAAACTCGTTAGAGTTTGGAAAGAAAACTAGTTTACCTATTGGTTTTGAAATGTAAAATTCAGAAAAATGGGTAGTAGTAACTAACCATCTCTTACTCTATCCGCTTAAAAAAATTGAAGTAGTTTTATATGACATTGAATTTAAGAAAATAAAGAAGAATTTTCAGTCTTATGGTTTTAAATTAAAGTTATGTCAAATGTACATAAATGTCCTTTAATTTTGAGACCACGTGAAAATTTGAAATCAAAGTGTTGTCAATAAAAAAAAAGGGGAAATTTCTTAAATATATCCAAACTTTGACCGAAATTGCTGTAACAACACCGAACTTTGGAAATGACCTTTTACCCCTTTGTACTATTTAATAGTGTATTTTAAAGGTATATATGTGCCCACGTGGACATCATATATATATATATATATATAAAGAAGAAACATAGAGAAGGTGATGTGGCACCTCTCTATGGCCTCCATTCATAATTATTTATTTTTCTCATATTTTAGGCATTTTTTTCATATAAATATAATAATTTACTCACTAAGAAAATAAACAATTAAATAATTTACTCACTAAGAAAACAATTAAATAAGCCCACGTACTTTTTCACCTTTTAAAAATTGTAGCTGCACAAATTTAATCATATACGTTTCAGTTGTAACTGTATGTATTTATGGGTCAAGGAAATCGAAAAGACAATTAACAACTAAATAATTCACTCACTAAAATAGATTTCTTTAATGCTCTTAATTATGATGAAAACTTCAAAAGCCTCTAACCAACTAATCAGAAGAAGAAACATTTTCTAAACGGTATGCAACAAAGAAATGAATGTTCTTAAATGTAACCGTTTTTATCTTTACCTATATATCACCCTAAATTCACTTCAATCCATCATATGATAAATCCCTTTGGTGTCAAGTTAATCCCTTTGAATTTTTTTTTTTTATTTGCTTTTTCTTTTTAAAATATTTATATAATATTATATAATTACTTGTGATATATGTTTGTGTTTTTGTCTGGTGAGTGGTGACTAATCTCATTGAATTCTTTATTTTTATTTTATTTTAAAAATATTTATATAATATTATATTGCCACTTGTGATATATGTTTGTGTTGTTTTGCAAATTGAAAATATATGACTAGGAAATGGAATCATAGGCAGACATAATTTTATCTTATTTTGTTTAGTAAGTTATTTATTATTTTTAGTGGATTGATATGGTTTTTTATTTATGTTACAGTAACATTGTTACTCTCATCTTCTTCTAAATGTTTATGAACTTTCTTGAAAAAAAAAGCAGGTACACTATTGAATTCTTGGTGTTAATTATTTACTATATTTACTATAATAATGTGTTTTCTCACTCCTTTATCTTGTTTTATTCTAGATAATATAAGCATATTTTTGTTGCTTAGATTTTGGCGGCTAAAGTTAAAAATATGTCAACAATAATAATAACATGTTATTTTACAATAAGCTCTGTTGACACCCAATTTTGGCTCTCCACATTTAACCTATAGTAAATTTATAATAATAATAATAATAAAATATATATGTTATGAATTTTTTTAGAAAAAAAAAAAATTAACTTATTTGACTTGATAAATTTATTTCTTAAATGTTATTTCTTATAAAAATTAAATATATTAGATTACTACTTACTTTCTCATTTTTAAATAAATGATTGTTCTTCTGAAGAATTAAATCTATTTGGTTCAAATATAATTCCTTTTGTCGCAATAGATATTTTCGTACATTTATTAAAATTAGAAAGCTTAGTTAAATTAATGATTTACTAATTTATATTAATTTAATTTTAAGAGTGATTAATTTTATCAAACAAGCTAATCTTAGCAAAATAATTATCACTTATGGCTATTTAATAAGAAAGTAGTTATGATTTAAATGAATTTAATTTGAGCAAATTTGACAATCCAAGTCTTATTAAACCGGCCAATCCGTGTATGCCACGTAGGCGATCACATGGATTGTGCTTCTTTAGATTCGATCTCAGTCTTACCATCTAATCTAATGGCCTTAATTAATTCATCCTTTTACTTTTATATATATATATATATATAATTATAATTTATTTATAACTCTTTATTTTTACCAACCGTCCGATCAAATGATCGGACGGACCAAATTAGATACTAAAGCTTTCATCTTTTCCCAAAAATTGTACAACCCTACCGCCCCCTAATCTTTCAATTTCCTTAGGCATCTGTTCTTCTTTTTCCCAAAAACTTTCCTTCCCCAAAACGTTTTCCTTCTTCCCCAGGAACTTTTCACGCCCCTCTCCCATCAATCTCTGCCAAAGAACGGCTTGAACTGCCGGAAAATGGCAATTTCCGGTGGTTTTTGGCCAGGTCCATCCGTCGTCCGTCAATCACACTTCCCTTTTCTATCAACTTTACATCTTTTCCGATTTATTTTTTTTGACCCAAAGCAGGCCTAGAAGTCTCGACCATCATCATTGCTCCGCCTAAAAAGTGGGGGATGCGAAGAACCATTAGATTTTAGTTCGTCTCATCCTCAATTTAATAGGTTTGAGAGTGGAAACCTCTCCCAAAATCGCCTATAAAAGGCAGGCGTCTTCCAATTCGAAAGGGAGGAAAAAAAAAAGAAAACGAGAGCAAGGATTCAAAATATCCAAGCAGTAGGAAAAAGATAGAAACAATACACTTCAAGAACAATAGTTGGAGAACCTTTCATCTTTTGTTTATTTTGGCTTCGAATCCAAGTTTGAAGTTCGAGTTTGAAGTTGGAATCTTTGACGTGAAAGCTTTAGTTTTGCTGCTCCAAGAAAGGTAATTTCACGTCCTCCTACATTCTTTTATTTCGATCCAGCGTGTTATGTGTTGAACACTTGATATAGAATCTGTTGTTACGTGTATATGATTCCCCTGTTTTAACCCTTACCTTAATGTCGTTCTATATGTCACTAGGCAGTAAGCATAAGTCAAGCATCAGTGAAGTTGTTTGAATGTTATGTGTTGATCATTATGTTCATCAACTTGATTTTATATCCATATAACTGGCTGAATCTATGCTTTGTTTTGCTGGCGATGGTCGATGTTAATTTAGTCTCCATTTTGAGTGTTCTAACTGTGTAGCTCTATTTTCATCACTGTTAGTTTGAATTCATAACTCGAATGCCGGTCGTGATTTCTGTTGTATTTCAGCTGCTCATATCGTTAATATAAAACTTGAGTTAGAATCAACTTGGAAAAGCATAAGGCATGTTCATATTACCGCTTTCAAGTTCGGCAACATGATTTCATAAGACGTTTAGCCTGATTTACGTTGTTCTCTGTCGCTAAGTGTCGTTCACATTTTAAACCAATTGTTTCTGCATCTTTAAATTTCATACGTAACCTCATTATTACGAAAGTCAGATTTCACTTAAATTTTGGGGAGTTTCTATTCTAAGGTCGTTTACTCCTTCAAGTATAACCAAGCTTTGTCTAAATAATCATTTTTCTAAATATGAATGAGACATTTTAGCACTTAAAATCATGTCTTTCACCTGCTACTGGTTCATTTTCTCATTATGGAATGAATTTCCTCTCTTATGTTGGTTCTTTATGGATGGCAGTGTGGGAGTATTAAATTAGGATAGCTTTTTTTAATATGAGGGATTGGACAGCTGCACATTTTTATTTCTCCTTTCAAAAGTTGTCGAGTCATAATTAATTTGCCTATGTTCACGTAAAATCAAGAAAGCTAAATGAGCATTTACTTATTAACTTGATCGCAAATTGAACCAACTCAAATATAATCCATCTTGATCTATTTCCCTTTTCGTATTTCATCCTCTCTGGAAATATTTTTGCTTTGC
>NW_006239688.1:126714-126821 GCF_000226075.1 Solanum tuberosum | reverse complement strand
AGGCGTCGGACAACGTCTCTATTTCCGTCGCTTTTATAAAAAAATGTTTGACCAACATTTTGACAAAAAAGCGACAGACTAAGAGACATTGTCCGTCGCTTTCTTAA
>NW_006239688.1:118269-125595 GCF_000226075.1 Solanum tuberosum | reverse complement strand
AAATAATTATTTTTAATAAAAAGCGACGGACTAAGCGATGTCGTCCGTCGCTTTTAAAAAAAAATTAATTAAAAAGCGACGGACTAAGAGACGCTATCCGTCGCTTTTTAAAAATGTTTGACTAGATATTTTGACCAAAAAGCGACGGACTAAGAGATGCAGTCCGTCGCTTTTTGTAAAATAATTTTAAACATAATTATTTTAATTAAAAAGCGACGGACGGCATCTCTTAGTCCGTCGCTTTTTTGGAGCAACGTTGTCCGTCGGTTTTTCTTCTGTCGTTTTTTAGCAGTTTTTTAGTAGTGAAACTTGACAAAAATTTAAGGATATATTTCACTCATGTTGCTAGATCAGGGGTTGTATTTAAGTTCAGTTAGTCAAGTAAAGAATATTTGTCTCTAATTCAGGGATGAAACTAATAATTATGCCGAATTAACGAGTATTTTTCAATATTTCTCTTAATAATCATCAATAAGCAAGACTAATTAATAGTGTGAAATCAAATCTAATAGCAGCATGACCACCAAGGGTTGTTGACTATAAGTATTCTTTCATCCTTAACCAGATGTCTCAATATATCCCTACACGAATTTAAATTTGGTCGGGTTTCTATGTGGATATCAGACACCGAGGGAAAAAAAGAAGTAATTTAAGGGATAGCGAAGATAAAAATTCTATTAGCGTTCTATAACTACAGTTTTTCGATTTGAGCTCTATAGTCAAATTATGTTTGCTATGGAGCATCTTATTTCATAAATCGCAGTGATTTGTATAAAATTTGTGGCGATTTGTATGAAAATTGAGTTTGTATATGTATATGTTCTCTTTGTTAGGCTAGAGTGGTGAGCGAGACAGAAAGAGAGAGGAGACAGGCGAGCGAGAGAGGGCAGAGATTGGAGAGAAGTGAACTGTATATGTATATCGCTTAGATAATTGTATTTATGTAACTATTATGTATATGTAACAATGATTGTGCTTTTATATCTACATAAAATTGAATTCGTATACAATTGAATCGAGTTAAGATATTTGTATTTGTATATCAAATCTCTCTACCGCTTTATACAATCACATATTATACATTGTATTTTGTATAATCTGTGTTTGTATAAAGAGAGAGAGAAAGACAAAAGAGATCTGGCAGGGAAAAATTTGTATTTGTATAATTATAAGTGTATAAGACGAAATATATATATATTTGTATTTGTATATACAGTTTCTCTCATTTTATACAAACACAAACACAATTTATACATTTATCTTTGTATAAAGTGAGAGAGGCGAGGAAGAGATGACTGAAAAGAGGAGAGCGGCGAGCGAAATTACAAAGAGAGGGGAGAGAAGCGAATGGCAAGAAGTTTGGTACGAATCGAAATTAAATAAAATTATAGTTGTAACATTTATTTAGAATTAATCACTATTTTCTCAAAAAAGAATTTAATAATGACATGACAAAAGAATACTGAATCAAATAACAACACTTGTTTTTAAGCACTCTAGATTACATAATATGTGCATAATAATCCATATCCAATAATTACAACAAAGTGAATCCTAATTATATTCAAAATCCATCCATATTAATGCCAAAGCAAAATTATCACCAGAGTTTAATGACAAAAGGGTCCAGTGGACCCTTGTACTTGTACACGTTTGTATTATGAACCCTCCTACTTAATGTTTTATCAATTGAACTCTAAACCCAATAAATTACAATATATCGAACCCCTCTGACCGTTGACCCATCATATGTGGCATTAAATTGGTTGAGTTGGCAGGAGTGTGTGATTACACTCGCGTGTAAGCAAGTAAACATCATATCTGAATTAAAAAGAGCTATTAAAATTATAAAAGAATAAAATAGTAATTATTTTTAAAAAAAAAATATCTACTTCTTCCCCATTTTACTTTCTTTTTCAGATAACCCAATCCCTGCCCTAACCCTTGCCCCTAATCCCTTATCTCTTTCTTCTCTACAGTTTAGCAGAGATCTTAACACTAATCCATTTTTCGCTAGAACGGGAGGCGGCGAGGAGGTTTGTTGGTGGCCAGAGAGAATGGAGAAGAGAGGCAGTCTTGGTTTGCTGGTGGTGCGGTGAAAGGAAGACAATGGAGAGGATACTGAGGTGGGTGAGGGTGAGAGGAGTTGGTCACGGCAGCGAAAAGGTTTGCTTGCCAAAGCTGGTAATGCGGCAACCTAGGAATGCTGATTTTGTGAGATTGAAAAAGGAGGAAAGGAAAATGGTGAGAATGTGCGGCGGAGATAGAGATGGGTATGCGAGAGAGAATATTGTCTCGCTAGCAAGAAGAGTGGCGGCGACGGCTTTCTGATCTGGTGGCTTGAGGCTATTTAACGGTGGAAATGGGTTGGGGAGAAGAAGATGGCGGGTGATTTGGTGTGTGGAGTCCCAAATTTTATTTTAATTGAATAAATTAAAATTTTATTATATTTCCTTTTTATTTAATATTTTTTGATTTATAATTAAAAATATAGTTAATGGCGATAATTATGACATGTTATTGATTTATGTGACATGGATCTGACGTGTCATCTATTTATGGGCGAGTGAATTACACACATGGTAAGAGGGGTTTAAAAATCTTGTTTTGATTGAGTTTAAGGGTTCAATTGGTAATGAGTTATGTAGAAGGGTCTTCAATACAAACTCAAACAAGTATAGGGGTTTATCTGACCATTTCGCCGAGTTTAATCAAAGTTGAACTCTCAATAATTTGAACCAATGAGAACCAAGTATTAAGGGTTCTCAATCCGACACGCATCCCAAAATCACATCATAGCCGTCCAATCACTTTCAGAAAACACAGTTAACACATTTAATAACCATAGGCACTGGATTATAAAAGCACACGGATAATCATTCTGAGCCGTCAAATACACTTTGACACACAATCCCCACAATCCCCAAAGCCCTCATATATAATCTTTCACTTGCAAATTCAGCAGAATTTTTCTTCAATCACAAAAGTAAAAGAGGAGAAGAAGGAGGAGGAGGAACAATTTTTTCTAAGAGGTAATTTTTTTTATTATTTTGCTGCATATATTTATGAATTTGTTTTGTTTGTGTCTTTGAAGATCATGTTGGATTATGTCTTTTTTTTTATTGGAAATTTTATGGCTAGGGTTTCTAATTATCTCTTGAACCAGTACCTTCTGTGGTAGTGGAATTCTTTTGTGGCAGAAAGCTAGGATTTTGAGGAATGTTGTTGAATATTTAGGGATTTAACTACCCTTGTAGTTTGATTCGGTGTGTATTGTGTTATCTTAGGGTTTCATGATAAAAGATCATTCCTTTTTGCTAAAAATAGAATTTTAGTGTTGGAGTCGATACATTGGGTGCAAATTTGAACATATTTGTGTGTGTGTGTGTTTGGGGGGGGGGAGGGATTGATTGTCAAAGATTTTTTTTTTTTTATCTGTCTCTTCTAATAGATATTGTAGTGAAGCAATCTTAGGTTCTGCAAATTTGTAGAATTTGTATTCCTTGTTAATGATAAGCTTTGAATGGTTGTGTATTTGCTTCACATTATAGGACCAAGACTATAATGGTTGTGTATTTGCCTCTTCTAAGCAGCACAAGCAAAATGATCATTCTTCCCTTTTTGCTTCTATTTTAGGACCGAGACTTCTTCCCGATTCCTCAACTTTGTTTACTCTTATCTTTGTTCTTACAGTGGATGTTTATGGGTGGAGAAGATGGGTGGTGAATGAGATTTTGAAGTAAAGTTTTTGCTTAGCATTATGCTGTTGAATCCACGACTTATGATTTTATTATTATTTATTCACCTGTAAGCATTTCAATTCGAGTTTTGTTCTTTGATGATGTGATATCGATATAAATTATTCTAATCACTATGACGCTGTGTACATTGATTCAGCAAAAGTGTTTGATGATATACCTGAGTCAACTAAAAATTATTGTATTTCTTTTTTCACAGATGTTCTTTGAGATTTTGACTTACAAGCAAGGTACTATATTTACAATCTAAGGTACACTATTTACTTTTACTGAACCATATTTGTGATCAATATATGTGTAGTATTATCATTATGATTTTCTATTGCCTTTCTGTTTTTGGATCCCCTAGAGAATGTGAAATCAAATGTTGTAACACTTATTCTTTAGATGGTTTTGGTGTACTGAGATTCACATTGAATGTTACTAATAATGTATTATCGTTCGAGGTTCTTGAGAATTAATTCAATAGTTAACGAAAATTTACACAAGGCACAAATAAGGACTTAGGATATATAGATTCTTCTCGAGTGTAATAGTGACATGTTGTAATTCAATGTTGATTGATGAAAACCATATACAATCATGTTCACAGTTTTTTGCTTAAGATAACTCCTTGACATTGTCAACGGGGTTGACTAACATAATGAAGTCATATTTCTGAATTCACAGTGTAGGACTAGAGCAACTAAATGCAGGGTCGATAAAAATGACAATTGTGCCTCAATCTCAAGCAAGTTAGAGTCAACTATACAAATCCTCACTTTCCATGTCATCCATCAAAGTCTTGAAAGAAAAATTTTCAAAGTATCAGCTACCAACAAGTACAAGTGTAGCTAAATGTAGGATTACCTAAAAGAAAATCAGATATTCTTACTTGCACCCCTTGATTAGGGACGACCAGACTACGTAAATTAGTGTAATTAGTGAAAATGTTGAACATGACCCATAGCAATCTCAGAATCTCTTGCACCACCCATTGACCTTTGATTGATGTTAGCAGATCCAATTATAATGTATGCGTCATCAATTTCAAGAAAGAACAAAAGACACAAACATTAGTTTGATCAAAATGATAAATAGAGATAAAATTGGTACTCCCTCCGTTTCTATTTGCCTGTCTGGTTTCTAATTTGACACAGAGTTTAAGAAAGTAAACAAGACTTGAATCTTGTGGTCTTAAGCTAAAGATGTGTAGAATGTACCACTTAACATGTCGTGAAAAGTTAGAATTGAAGAGTTGGCAGAAAAGGAAGAGACATTCTTTGTGAAACGGATTAAAAAGAAAAGTAAGACAAAAAAAATTGAAATTGTTTACTCACCGATCATCATTTTTGAATGAACGTAAATTATAAAGCGTCTATATTCTTGAGCTCTTGCATAATTAGTATCAGGAACTGGTTTCTAAGGAGGTTTGTATTCTCCAGGCTTTTTGACTTCGCGGTTTCCAAGACAGAAGAATGTCAAGTACTCTCTAGGATCAACAATAGTATTTCCCTTGGCCTTAATGGCATTGCATATGTCTGTGTACATCATCTCCATTGTCTTTTTTTGCCAGTCTAGAATTGCCTAAACAGAATCACATTCTGGTATACCTTCTGGCCACATCGGAAGAACAATGTAGACCGTAAATCTCTCCTCTGCTTGAATCTTTCTCACAATCTTGAGTGAGATCTCCTTTGGGATAAAGATGCAAAGCTCAGATGTCCTCGAGCTTGATATCATTTGCAGGCTTCCAACCATAGCAACTTCTAATAAAGTATTGGTTTTCAATGTAAATGAAATTCTTAGCTCGACGAATGGCACTAATGTATGCATCGTGGATACTTTGATCAATGACGACGTTTTATCCAGTAACAAGGCCTACCTCAGAAGCTTCTTCGGGGTTTACAGGGAAGTCAGTAACAATGCCACCATCAATAGACCGAAATATTTGAACATTCTAGGTTTCTCTATCCCTTGATGTTGTAACTTCCGTTGGACGAATAATAAATTTATCAAGCTCATTCATTGAGTAGATAAATTTATTTCCAATATGCTTCCTCCACCTTTGCTCAAAAATATACAAGACATCCCACACAACAGGCCCTTCTAGCCTACAATGAATGTCATGCCAAGGCTCTCTTGGACCACCTTTCACGATTGAAGATCCTGTAAAGCTAGGCTGATAAAAATCTTGCTTATGTATTGTGTCCAATGTCCTGAATAATGAGTGATCTCGAGTATCATATCGACCATAACAAAGATCAATATCACCAAGACTTACTATCATCCTTTTATGTGACATTCCTCTTGGAATTTCAATGTCTATAACGATTGTCTTTTGATGATGAGTAAACAGTGTACCAACTTGAAACCCTTGAATCAGTGATGTACCAACTTGAAACCCCTGAATCAGTGCCTTTCCACTTTCTTGATCATGAGTTGACATTCGTCCATCTCTTTTTACTACCTCATCTAAAGTTATATTATCCCAAATTAGCAATAGAACATTAACTCATTCACTTGCTTTCTTTTTCAAGAGCTCCTCGAGAGTAAGTTCTTCGCCTACCTTTGGCCTTTTTGGATTTCTTATCAAGGTAATTTTTGTTTACACTGACTAGCCGGATATATAAATCACATGCTTTGCATTGCTAATTGCATCAAAAATGTCTTCCCAACATCTCTGAGGTTCGAAAAGTCCTTGTGACTTGATATAATTTCTGATATCGTCTGAAATGTCTGCATCGGAGTTATGTGTAACTTGACACCCCTGTCTCTCCTTGAAAAACGTATACATGACTCCTCCAAATGCAGGGGATGTAATGCCTCTAGACCAATTACTGTCTTGCTTTACGCATTACTGTCTTCTAACTCTTGAACTAACTTCTTGGGCCATTTTAATTTGTCATTCACCTTTTCTCTCTTTCTTCTATTTGCTGCAATAACTCACTATAGGCTTTTCCATGGAACTTGCTTAAACCATGGCTATTATTTGGTTATGCACTTCATTTGATCTGTTCCTTCAAACTTTTGACAGGAAATATTTCATTTTCTCCATGCTTCCTTCCTCCCTTTTGTGTTTTCTTTATTTGGTTTTTGAGTACATAGTTCTGTTTCTTTGATTTCTATTGCCACTAAAGCTCCTTTCATTTCTCTTATGTGATTGAAATTGATATTTGTGATAGTACTTTGCATGAGCCATTATCTATCATTTCTATTATTTTCCCAATTAACTATCACTACGTACTCTGCTATATTTTAAGCTAATAAATGTTGAATCAAAATGAGTGATATTTTAATTGAAAAAATCTTTTTTTTATTCAAGGAACTAAAGAAGATCATATATTTCATGTTTTACAAAATTTGGCAGCTACATATTCTCCTCTGCTGCTGACTTTCCTTTATCAGGTATTTTTGAAATGTCAATACTTAGTTACTTGTGAGAAGTTTAGGTCCAAACTTAGATTATCTTGTATTACAAATTTAGTAAGACGTACTCTGAATCTAGCCCAGTATGAAAAGAAAAAATTGCTTCTAACCTATTTGGTGTTCAATACAGATTACTTCGCTTGAATGATGTATATATATA
>NW_006239688.1:111692-116573 GCF_000226075.1 Solanum tuberosum | reverse complement strand
GTTGTCCTGGGTGAGTGTGGCCTGTTTGGCTAGTAGCCAAGTGAAACATGCAACCTTGAAGGGTACCTTGACTTTCCCGATCATCTTCCAGGGCCAGCCACCACTCTGAGTGACTGATCTCTGTGATCTCTTGTAAGCTGAAACAACTTAAAATTTCCCTTGCTTTTCTGGTAGCCAAAATAGATTGTCCTCATTGGGAGTAAAATCTTTGTATTGCTCCAGAGTATTGAGTAGTTCAGCCACTCTGTTAATTTCCCAGTCATTCAAGTGTCTCTTAAACCTGAGATCCCACCCTTGATTGTCTCTCATTTCTCTAATTGTGGATACCTTTTGAAGGCTCAGGTTGAACAAATCAGGATACTGGTTCTTCAAAATTTCTTGTCCAGCCCACACATCTTCCCAAAATAGTGTTTTTCCCCCATTTCCCACCTTGATTTTACAGTTGCTTGCAAACTTGATCCACTGACTTCTGATAGACCTCCATACTCCAGTCCCATACGATTGTGTGGGCAAGTAGGTAGTCCATTTGTTCTCCATTCCAAACCTAGCCTTGATTGTCTCCTTTCACAATGCTTGTTCCTGTGATGTAAATCTCCATAGCCATTTCATCAGAAGGCTTCGATTCTTCAATTTTAGGTTCCTTATCCCCAGACCCCCTACTTTTTTGCTTTAAATGGCTTCATCCCACTTTACAAGATGATATTTGTGCTCATTTGGATCATAGTTCCCTTGCCACAAAAAATTTCTCCTGATAGCATTCATTCTGTCAATCACATTTGCTGGCATTGGGAAAACTAACATCATGTATGTAGGCATGGCATCCAACACACTGTTAATGAGAGTAACTCTTCCACCTAGAGACAAATATTTGTTTTTCCAATTCACTAGCTTCTTCTCACATTTCTCCAGAACATTGTTCCATATGCCTTTTGACTCGCTCTTATCCCCCAAGGGCATGCCAATGTACACTGTGGGAAGTTCTCCTATCTTGCCCCCCAGGATATTTGCTAACGCATTTATGTTGGGCACCTTATTAACGGGGTAAATGAAACTTTTCCCCCATTTGATGTGTAATCCTGAGATGGCTTCGAACAATATCAAGATGATTCTTAAATACTTTAGTTGGCATCTCTCTGCATCACAAAAAATCAGGGTGTCATCAGCATATTGTAGGTGTGATATGGCCAGACCCTGTCTATCATTCATGTTGGCATTGAAACCTCTTATCCATCCTTTCATTTGGGCTGTTCTGAGCATGTCATTTAGTCCTTCCATTACCAGAATAAAGAGAAAAGGGGATAGGGGGTCCCCTTGTCTTAATCCTCTCTGAGATGAGAAGAATCCAGAAGGAGAACCATTTATCAGAACGAAAAACTTCACAGTCGTGATGCAGAATTTCATCCATTTTCCACCAAAAACCCATATTCTTCAAAGTCTTCCAGAGGAATCCCCAGTGAAGGTGATCGTAAGTTTTTTCAATATCTAACTTACAAAGGATCCCTGGGACCTTGCTGATCTTTCTGACATCCACACACTCATTTGCAATCAAAATTGCATCCATAATCTGTCTGCCTTTTATAAAGGCCAATTGCTGAGCATCCACCAACTTGGAGACTACTTTGTTGAGCCTTTCGGTCAGAATTTTTGATAGGATCTTGTAAATTCTTTCTATAAGGCTTATGGGTCTGAAGTCTTTCAACTCATTTGCCTCAATCTTATTTGGTATCAGTGCTATGAAGGTCACATTGAAGCTTTTTTCAAAAAAACTTTGAGCATGGAAGTTTTGTACTGCTGCAACTACTTCTTTATTGACCACATCCGAACAAGCTATGAAAAATGCCATGGTGTAATCGTCAGGACCTGGTGCTTTGTCCCTATCACATGCCATAACACAATCCATTATTTCCTTTTCACTGAACTGTTCTTCTAGCATGATGTTATCCATCTCATTCACCATAGTACCAGATCTGGCACTAAATTGGGGTCTCCATCTTTCTGTTTCAGCATATAAGTTCTGATAAAACTTAATGATTTCTTCTTTGATCACTGTTGGTTCCCCTGTGCATTCTCCATTGACAGACAACTTGTCAATGTTATTGTACCTCTTGTGACAGTTTGCAGTTCTATGGAAGAACTTAGTGTTTCTGTCCCCCTCTTTTAGCCACAAAGCCCTGGACCTTTGTCTCCAAGCAATTTCTTCCCTCTTTGCATTTTCTTCAAATTCAGTTGTGATAACTGCTCTCAAATAGATCTCATCATCTGTCAATTGCCTTTGGTCTTGAATCCCATCTAATTCAGCCAATTGATTTAGAATGCTTTGTTTTTGCAGTCCCAAATTTCCTTGTCTTGTTTTACTCCACTCTTTGAGTTTATCTTTCAAGTATCTTAGTTTACTTGCTAAGATAAAGTCTAGCCTTCCCCTAACATTGAATGAGTCCCACCAATTCTTCACCATCTCTTTGAAGTTTTCAGTTTGTAACCACCAGTTCTCAAACTTAAAATAAGAGTTTGATTTTTCCCAGTTCCCGCATTCTAAAATCAACGGACAATGATCAGAAATAACCCTATGCATAGTTGATTGTTTGATGTTTCTGAAGGAAGTCTCCCATTCTTCTGATATCAAAAACCTATCAAGTCTTGCTGCAGAGTCATGTCTTTCCCCTCTCTTCCATGTGAAGTTGTCTCCTACTAGCTGAGGATCTGCTAGCTCCATATCTTCAATAAAATCTGAGAAGTCTAACATAGCCTTATTGAATCTGGTACAATTTCTTTTTTCTGAAGGAAATCTGACTATGTTGAAATCACCCCCACCATCCAGGGACCTGAGAAAACCCCTCTCACCGATGCTAGTTCCCACACGACCTCTTCTCTCTCTTCTCTGTCGTTTGGCGCATATACTCCAGACATGTGCCAGCTGAAATCCATTGTTTTCCCCATGAATTTGCAAGTGAGGCAATAGGTTCCTACCTCGCATATTTCCCCCTCCCAATCTCTACCATCCCAGAGAATGAGGATGCCCCCTCTTGTACCACTAGCTTCTAATTGGGCATACTTCACCCATATGTTAGCCCATAGTTCTCTTACAATATTCCTTATATCCCCCTGCAATTTAGTCTCTTGAAAACAATATACATCTGCCTTCCAAGTGTGCAACATACTCTTGATCAACTGCCTCTTTCTCGCGTCATTGAACCCCCTCACATTCCATGAGACAATATTAATCTTCATGAGAACGATCAATATTGCATCCCCCCCTGCTTCTTGATCCATAACTAAAGAACTTGTTACCAGATTCCAAATTTTTTAGTTCCTTAGCTCCTTTCAATTTAGGTGTCTCTGGAATCGAAGTTTTTGTAGCTTCAACAAGGTTGTTCCTCTTACCATCTATTTTCATAAATAGCTCCTCTGCTAATTTCTCACACCCATGAAAATTAACCCCAAAATCTTTTCCCAGTGCTAAAATATTCTGTCGAACCCAAAGTTGTACTGATGGGTCTGGGGTGGTTCAATTGTCTCTGGTAATTCTGTGGAATTAAGAGGGATGGCTTCCTCAATATTCGGAGCTCCCACTTCTCTATTTTCTAGCTCTACATGATCCTCTGTATCAAATCTACTTTCCTCCTGGATGATTGACATGGCATCGTCATCCGTTGATGTTGTATCCTGGTGCTCCTGATCTACATGAACCCAAATAGTTGTATCCATTTCTTTATCAAGAGTTACGATTTGGGTTTGCGTGTGAAGTGGTACAACATCTTCCACTACCCAATTTCCCTCCTCCAGAATTTTGTTTAGACTCTCCACTGGAACTTCATCTTCTTCCACCGCAAGACTGTTCTCCTCCCTATTATTAAGTAGTACCTCTGCTCCCATGTCTTTATCTGTGTTTTCTGCAATCTCTAGAGTGTCACAAAATCCAACCGCTTCTGTATATTTTAGTGGCTCTGAAAATTTCTGATGGTCTGTGTGAATCTCTATCTTGTTGAAGTCCAGGGCTTCCTTGCACTTTGTTATAAGTAAAAACTACATAACTACACATACGTCACTACCATAGATACTATATTTACCTCTAGTTTAAAATAATTACATATATTACCACTTTTAATATTTATATCATATATGTTAAAAAATTTAATCAGATACACAAATCCCTTAAATTAATAAGGAATTGAATAATTCCTTATTAATTCATCTTCTTCTTTTTTTACATATGCCGTTTCCTCCGTAAATCCAGCCTTCCTTCTTCCTTAATTCATCTTTTCTCTCTTTCTTCCTTCATCCTCTCAATGTGTGTTTGCATGTTCAAATCAGCATTATACATATAGGTTTGTTTCGATTATTTTATTATTCTCATGTATTTTGATTTTGTATTTGAGTTCATAATGTTCTGAAGTTCAATTTTATAGAATTTTACAAATTAGATTTTATATTTTTTGATTTTGTTGTTTCTCGGACACTTTAATGGTTGAACATTCCCAAAATCGGATGATTCTCGTCAAAGGTACTACACTTCAACAATACTATATATACTAAATCAAACAACTTTTATTTGCTCATTTTCACTCATCAATTTCTCATTGTAGGAACTGACTCTTCATCCGCCAACATTCAAGTCGAGAATAGATCTAAGTATAGGAATGTCTCAATCAAGATGAAGAATTACGCCAAGCTTTAATTAAGAGAAAAAAGTACACCATTAGATGAACATCAAGTGCAACAATGTTGGATACACATCAGGTGTACATGTATCTAGTTAATAGTTCATGTATCTGAGTTAAGATTATATGCATTTATGAGAAAAAATTCCAAATCCTTAAAGAAAGGGAGAATTTTGAATTTTTTAACTTTTTTTTGGATTAATGATAAGACAAATACTCCACA
>NW_006239688.1:108536-110957 GCF_000226075.1 Solanum tuberosum | reverse complement strand
TATATATATATATATATATATATATATATTACTACTAATTAGCGCTAATTCCGTAATGGCAAACATAGAAAAATTAGCCTGTGACTTTTTTACGAACTATATGCTTAATTTATTAATTAAAATTTCTTTTAACTATAGGAGTTGGTCCCACATTATTGATCTTAATAAAAATTGTTAGTACTATTGTTTTTATAAAAAGAACTAGGTATAATTAATTTGGACTTTGAGAAAGTTTGAAATCGATTAGTTAAGTTTAACAACCGTAAATTGAGACTTTGCTGGTTCTTTTACCTAACTTATACATGAATTTATGTAATTTCTTTATTTCATTTTATATAGAGAAAATGATCAAAATTACTTTCGAACTATGTGAAATAGATCATCATTCATTACATTTTGGGATAAAAATGTTTTTGCCGTTATTTTAAATACCACGAATACCTCTGAGAGTGTTACAGTGATGTAGCAAGCTACATGACACTTCTTTCACCACCTAAGTTTGTCAACTAAAATACCCACTAAATTTGAACTCAATTTATAATTCAAACCCTAACTCATTCTAACTAGACCCGACCCATTAAAATTAACAGATAATTCACTTTTAATAATACTTGACAACTCTAAAATCTCTTGTGAACTAGGTTTCTAACGTGGGATTTAACCTCCAAATTACAATATTAACCACAAACACAAATATCAAGTTTTATAAATGAACTTTTATACTAAAGGATACTTGAGACATAACTATTCTTTCAAAGAATTATGAGGAAGAGAGAAATGAAGGATGAAGATGAAAAAGACAATAAAAGGGTAATAATATAAGACGTCTGTCTTTGATTTATAATAGACAAGTATAACACATGAAAGTCATTCGGCTATATAAATCAAACAAAACGTTTGATAACGTTCGAATATGCCTTGATTTAAGATAGACAAGTACGCATAACACATGAAAGTCATGTGCTTATGAATCAAACCAAACACTTGTTATATAGAATAATAGAAATCATCGTCAAATTTATATAGCTCATGAATGTGCCTCTATTTACAATAGATAAATATAACACATGAACATCATGCGCTATTTGAATCAAACCAAACATTCGTTATACAAGAATGTTCATTATCAAATCCATATAATGCACAAATTTACCTCTATTTACAATAGACAAGTATAGCACATAAAAATCATGCGCTAATCAAACCAAACGTTCGTTATACAAAGAATGTTCATGATCATACTCATATAACTCATGAGTTTCATACTCTATATCTAAAAATGTCTTTATTAAAAACAACATAATAATAAGTTTGTTTATTTAGAAAATTGAAAAAATAAAACTCATTTTGATTCTAAACTTGACAAACATATCTCATATCTATATATCAATCATCAAAAGGTGGATTATTAGAGGGGGAGGTAGGGTAATGATAATGTGTATGTATATTCCAAGTGTTAATTCTAAGGTCACCTCCAATTCTATAGCAATGATTATATACACCTCCATCTAATATATTCCTGGGAAATGTTGTCTATCTAGACCCTTCATTTGTACATCCATCCATCTATCTATTCCTATACAAAGAACACACACACACACATATATATGGTGTCAGAATATATACTAGATTGGATTTCTTTTCCCATTTGGTGTTTGAAGCCCGAACTCCGATTAAATTTAAATCGCGCACGGCAGGATCTGTTTGGAGGTGGTGCTCCAAAAAAGATTTTTTTCATATCTAAGGCTCAAACCCAAAACCTCTAGTTAATGGTGAAACACTTTCATCATCAGTGCACCACTGATATATTAGATTGGATTAGATATTACTATAGTCATGATATATATATGGTGAGGTGAGAAATTGAGACATGACAATGACTTGTCTATATATATTCTCTTTGATATGAAATATTTGCCACCGTTCTATTCTCCTCTCCATCAACAATGATGATGAATATTTTACAGCTATCTATTATCCCATCACACCTCTGCACGTGGCCCATCTTCTTCTTTTTTTCATTTGGTTGCCCCTTAGGGTTAGGTATTAGTATTGAAGTTCCGATTAAATTTAAATCGCATATTGTAGTGTTCATTTGAAAATGATGCTTTTATTAAGATTTTCTCCATATATACTTAAGGTTTGAATATAAAGTTTTTGATTAAAGGTGGAGCAGTTTCATCACTAGACCTCTTTTTATTCTCTTTGTTGTTTTCGATGACCGTGGTATATACTTGTCACATTCCACCAGAAATAGTTAATAGGTACCTGATAACTCTGTCCACCAAGAATAGAATAGATGAGAAGAATGATCTATTTCAGTTTTAAACACTATAGGGTGATAAAGTTTTCATAAAATTAAAGTGTGTAGCTAGAAATTTGAATATAAATTTTATATATGAATATATATATATATATATA
>NW_006239688.1:104403-105578 GCF_000226075.1 Solanum tuberosum | reverse complement strand
TATATATATATATTAAATGTTACTAAATAAATATAATTCATTAATCAAATATAATGTGGTAAGGTCCCAAATTTCAAATTTCAAAATCTCTTTTACCACTCTATCTCCTACTTCACTTTCTCTTCCCCTTATGAACAGGAAAAAAGGTGGAGAAGAATACACCATTTACAAATGATCAAGCTCAAGCAACCGACTTTCTACCAATAACATCCATCACTACCTACTCGCAACGGCTCTAGAAATTTATCTGTATCGAGTGCTTATATTTAATCATGAAACAGATGCATGTATGATATGAGTTTGTATATACTTAGAGATAAGACATCAATACCTCTAGATTATGATCGATATTTTAGAGACACACTTTAATTAAATTAAGGTCTTATTACTCTCTGAATCTTTCTTTTTTTGGTAATTTTAATTTGTACACCTTTTTGGCTTATGTGACATCCAAATATCTCTCATGCGCCTCAACTGCATGGAGTCACGGAGTGTGTCATGTAAGCCAAAAGGTGTACAAAATTATAAAAATGAGTTTAGGGGATAATAGAACCTTAGTTTAGTTAAAGTGTGTTTTTGGAATTTCAATCTTAGTCTAGGAATGTACTTGTGTCTTATATCTATATACTTAATAATTACTTGATGATGATTACTTAATACATTAAGTAGGCGTTTGTCCATGCAATACCATATCACGATATGGTATCGTGAGGTGAAATCAACATTTGGACATGCGATTTCACGTTGATTCCATCTCATGATTCCATATCATGAGATGTGATTCCATATTCTGTAACATCCAACAATTTAAAATGAATATTAAGAAGCTTGAATTTGGAAATAGTCATTTTTGGAAAAATTTAAAATCTGGAAATTTGGCAGTCCAGAATCTGGAAATTTGGCTAAGTTCAAAAATCTGGAAATTTGGCTAAGTGTGGAAATCAGTGAGTTTTTGGCCAACTTTGAGCAGTCGTAACTCCTAGCTCAGTATGAGTTAGGAGTATTTCCAGTTATGATTGTGACTCTTGTGGAACGATCTTTCCAACGCCACCGAGTTTGCTCGATTCCGAGTTCGTATGAGCAAGTTATGCCCTTTGAAAGTTGGGCAGTTGGCAGGGAATCCGTCCGGAAAATTAAGGGCATTTTAGTCTTTTCCCTAGCCAATTCTTTTGGGA
>NW_006239688.1:103972-104165 GCF_000226075.1 Solanum tuberosum | reverse complement strand
CAAGTTGTAAAGTTGTTCAAGAGTCTTTATTGAACGTTTTAACTTCATTTTTAGACTCATGTGTCAAGTCAAGCAAAGAGCTTAGAGTTTCAAGCTAAGAAAAGAGTCTCAAGTTTCAAGTAAAGTAAAGAGTTTAAAGTTGAGTTCATTTCTCAAAGTTATTAGGGAACTATGTATTCCCAAAGAAGTTTTA
>NW_006239688.1:92961-102822 GCF_000226075.1 Solanum tuberosum | reverse complement strand
AAAAATCATGATATGAAATTATATGGGAATTTCATATCATGATTTGAGATATTTTAATACAATAATTGATCCATGAGTTTATATTTTGTTAAAACAACCCCACATTTATATCTACTAACCATTTGTTTCATATGTAAATAAAATTTATAATCACATCATTACTTTTTAAAATTTATTATTCTCACCGACATAAAATTTATTATTCTCACCAACATATAGTCACTTTAACTCACACCTCACGATTGTGAAACTTTTCAACATTCACTTGAAACAATTAACCGGCATGTTAAAATAGTTGCCAAGGCAATTAGCAAGATGACACCAATATTTATCCAACCAAAAAATATGACTGGTGTACATTCCAAAATTCAACATAATACTCGATTTTGGCCTTAGTTTAAGGTAAAATTCAATCACATTATTAAATTTATTTTATAGCCTTAATAAGTGCACATTTATATTTTATGTGTAAGTTATTAGTATTTAGTACATATTTCCTATCAACTTTGTTTAAAGAGATAATATTTATTTTATGACTTTGCATTGTCTTGAAATCACTATTTTTATTACTCTTACAAACATTATTTTTATGAAGTGCATTCTATAATGCTTCCAATTTATTTTATGTTCACTAATTAAACTAATATTGATGTATTGTTTATTTGATAGGATTGTGTTGGTGCGATTGATGGAACATATATAGAAAGGGAGGATTCTAAAGCGGTGCAACAAGCATATCGTAATCGCAAAGGAAGAACATCACAAAATGTCTTATGTACTTGTGATTTTGATATGTGATTTACCTTGGTTGCTGCTGGTTGGGATGGTACTGCACATGATAGTAAAGTACTTGAAAATGCACTTGTTGAACCAACGTCACAATTTCCATTTCCGCCATATGGTAACTTTAAATTACACCCTTAGAATAAATATTATTTATTTACACAAAGTTGTCTCATTCACGTCACAAATGCTTTTAGTAATTCTTTATAAAATGTTTGTTGGTAGATAAATATTATGTTGTTGATGCTGGTTTTTGAAACACAAAAAGAGGATTTTTAGCTCCATACAAAGGACTACGCTATCATTTGCAAGATTACCGAGGAAGTGAAAGAGAGCCTCAAAATCCCAAAGAACTATTTAATTATTGGCATTCATCTCTGCACAATGTGATTGAACGGACTTTTGGAGCTTGGAAAAATAGATTTAGAATACTGAAACAAGGCATGAACCATTATGATATTGATACACGAGTGAAATTGTCATAGCTTGTGCAGTGTTACATAATTATTTGTGAGAATACCTAAATATTGATGAAATATTTATGGTCTATGAGCATGAAAATATAGTTGCGGATGATATTGACCAACAAATGGCTCAAAGTAACAATGTTGGTTCGTCTTCTCGGTCACATGATCGATAAATACAAGTTCAACGTGAGGAAATTGTTCGTACTATGTGGGAGGATTATATTAAAGACTAGTACACTACAATTTATGTTCAATTTTTTAAATTAAATTAAAGTTAGATGAAACAATTACTTAAGGTGGAGAACAAATAGCTTTGTAATAATTTATTAAGCGATTTTATAAACTTTTGTTTATTTGATAAGATTGAATAAACAATTGGGGCTATTTTAATAGTTTTACAATTTATGAGATTTTTATGTTTATGAGAAAATATACAACACAAAAATTCCATATCGCATGTCCAAACAAAACTTCAATTTTATCTCATGATACCATATCGCATGGCCAAACGGGCCCTAAGTAAAATTTAATTAAAATCTATTGAGTTTTTTTCATAGGAGTCATTCGTTAGTTGATAAGAGTTATGCATAAATTAGTAATGTATGAATTAATATGTAGGTATCAGTTATACATGTATTGATGAGTATTCCACCTTCTATCGTGCATAAAGTACACATAGACTTCTTTAATAACTTATACATATATTAATTATGCGAGTTTCTATATTATCAATCAAATGTCTTATTAACTTTATACATAAATAACTTATTTTCTATATACTTAATAAATACTGTATAAATTAACGAAAATTAACACATAAATAACTTATTTCTTATTCAATTATCAAATGAGTCTAAGGCCTCATTTGTTTGCACTTAATGGAGGTCTGAATCTTAATAATTCAGCCTATTAAGTACGTTTATTTTTAAGGTCTGAAACGTAATTATTCAAATTCAGCCCATAAAGTTTGTTTGTTTCTTTTTTGGGAAAAGGCTCATTTATGTCATCCGTTAAAAGTTTGGCTTATCTATGCCATTACCGTTTAAGAAAAGGCTCATTCATGCCATTATTTTTTAACGGTGGTTTTGCAAAACCATTTTTTACACGTGGCCAATTATAATTCAGCCACGTCATTATATTTTTTATAATAAAAATTCAAAATTCTGAACAAACTTTTTTTGCAAAATCATTTTTTACACGTGGCCAATTATAATTCGGCCACATCATTATTTTTTCAGAATTTTGATTTTTTATTATAAAAAAAATAATGACGTGGCCGAATTATAATTGGCCACGTGTAAAAAATGGTTTTGTAAAACCACCGTTAAAAAATAATGGCATGAATGAGCCTTTTCTTAAACGGTAATGGCATAGATGAGCCAAACTTTTAACGGATGACATAAATGAGCCTTTTCTGAAAGTTCGATGGCATATTTGAGCCTTTTCCCTTCTTTTTTTAAAAAGCTTCTTAATGAATCTAAAAAGATCTGAATGAATCAGATCTATAGAAGAGTCTTAACACCATTCAGACTCATTTAATATACTGTATCTCTAAAAAAAAACTCATGCTGCACTTATGTCTCTCCCTATCACGCGGCAATCGACATGCTTCTGCCTTTCCCTCTCTTTGCCGATTCTCTCTATCTAAATTTCAAATGAAATTGTACCGACTTTTCGACTCAGAATTTGGAAAGGATCGTTTGCTCACAGTGAAACTTTCACACCGCAATCGATATGCACATTTAGATATTGAAAACAAACAATTTTAATCATTTGGTGTTCAGATCCAGAAATCACATCTTAATATTCAGATGTGTATTCATATCAAAACACCTAGATCTTAATGCACATCTTAATATTCAAATACTTATTCAGAATCAGACGTCTGAATCTTAATGGAAACAAATGAGGCCTAAGTTAATAAGAACAAATATTTACCGACATTTTCTTCTTTTACAAAATGACTACATTTTTATATTCCACAATGTAATATTTTGACTCAAAATTATTGTAGATTCAATATTTATCATCCCAATTCCCACATATGATCGATCATCCAAGTAAGGGTCTGTTTGGATTGGCTTGTGGCTTATGACTTATAAGTCAAAAGCCATAAGTTAGGATTTCTAATTTATGACTTTTGGCTTATTTTTGTTATTTTAGCTTTAAAATAAGTGCTTATAAGCACTTTTTAACTTTATCCAATCACTTCAAAACTGCTTAAAAGCTGTTTTGGCTTAAAAGCACCTAAAATAAGTCCATCCAAATGGGCACTAAGTCAATTAGATGGCTAAAATCAAGCACTAAGTCTTCGTCGCTTTCATGAAATTGACGGACAGGGATGGTTATTTATCGGTTTTAATCGACACATAATCGACTTTGTCGGTTGGTTTTTGTTGGGTTTTCGTCGCTTTTTATGAAATCGATGGACAAGGACGGTTATTCGTCGGTTGGTTATGAAAAAACGACAGGCATGGTCAGTCTTTTAGAAATATACATAAAAAATGTAGCTACTTGGAATCAAATTCAAGTATTTTCTATGATTTTGGATAATTCTACCTCTTGACCACACATGATCTTTACTAAAATATTTTCATAGTTTTTATTTATAATCTTCAACTTCAATTTTACACTTCAGAAATTGATCCTATCCTTCGTTTTTTTGTAAAAAAAGAAAACACTAAAAATCGAGGGATTGCGTCAATTTTAAAAAATATATATATTTTTGCGCGAAAAGAAACTCGATAGATACCCCATGGTCATCTATTTATTTTTTTTAAAAAATAAAAATAAAAACTGGCCGACAAAATCGATTTTCCCCTAATTATTTGGACCTACCCCATAATGGATTTTTTAAATTATTTTTGGTAGTGATTTTTTATAACATTCTCATTAGGGGTGTTCACGGTTTGGTTAAAAACCGATCCAAATCGAAAAACCAAACCAAACCGATAAAATAAAATTGATTTTATTTGGGTTTGGTTTGGTTTTAGATTTTTGAAAACCGATAGTATTTGGTTTTGTTATGGTTTTATTGGAAAAATCAGAAGAAATAACCGAACCAAACCGATGAATTATATACATATATTTTATTAATATTCATACTTAATATATTGTTGTTATAAACAATTTTAAAGATCTTATATATGTTTTCAATAAATTTTCTTTATAATTTACTTATTGAAAGACATAATGCCAAGGTGAAAACATTTATCTTATTAATTTCATGTATATGAGTGTCTATGACAATTCTAAGGGGGAGATAATGTAACGCCCCGTATCCGAAACAGACCAAAAATGCAGATTTTGAGAAGTTGCAGGTGCAACTTACGGTCACCATCCACGGACCGTAGGTCAGACCACGGCCCGTGCTGGTGGTCCGTGGT
Organism: Solanum tuberosum; assembly: GCF_000226075.1. Classification (NCBI taxonomy): domain Eukaryota; kingdom Viridiplantae; phylum Streptophyta; class Magnoliopsida; order Solanales; family Solanaceae; genus Solanum; species Solanum tuberosum. The sequence goes on along the minus strand of NW_006239688.1, from coordinate 98,186 downwards.
TCACCACTGAAACCCCTCCCAGACCCAGCTCAGAAAATTGGCTAAGTCCCGACTCACGGACAGACCCACGGTGCGTAGATCAGACCACGATCCGTGGTCTGTATCCGTAGATCGAGACTTCCCTTACCCAGCCTCTGACACAAACTACGGTCGACCAGCACGGACCGTCATTCGATCCACGGTCCGTAGGTCTGACCGTAGATGAGGGTCAGCAGCTAGTTAGCTGAAAATTATAGTTAAGTCAACTTCAGATGGTCATAACTTTTAGCACAAAAGGAATTGTGTGTCCCATTACCTATTGTATGATAGATAATTGAATTATCTTTCCAACGTCACCGAGTTTGCTAAATTCTGACCTCCGAGTAAAAAGTTATGCTCGTTTTAGTGAAGCCCTGTCGGGCAGACTCGACCTACGGACCCAATCGACGGTCCGTTGATTGATTGACGGCCCGTTAGTCCAGGCCATCGATCACTCCGACAGCAGTTAATTCAGGGGTCTTTTTGGTCTTTTCCTATTTCGTTTAACCCCTAAGATACGTCGTTTAAACCCTAAATCATGAGGTTTTAATCAGTTTAAACCTAGAAACATAACTAGAACTTATCCAAGTCAAATCATTAATCAAAAACTTAGAAAATTAGAAGCAAGAGAGAAGAAAAAGGTCAAGAACCCTAGTTCAAGAACGCAGCAAGGTTCCATCAGTTCCAACCCCGAAATCGAAAGATTTCTCCGTGAAATTCGTCACCAGGTATGTGAGATTTCACTAGTGGGTTCCTTTCACCCCATTAGGTCCCTAGAATTCAGTCAGATTCTTGATTCCATGATTATGAACAGACCTAGGGTTTCTAGAATTACAACAGATCACCATGAATTAGTTATTTAAATGTTTCAAATCAGATTATCATGTTATTGCTCAGTTTCTTACATAAACTTCAGAACCCTAGCTATGTATTTGACTAATTCTTGAATCATGCTAGGTCAGATATTTCAGTTATTCAGATATACATGCTCCAGTTTTGAACACCACATTATCAGTATATTTCAGCATAAACCCTATTTTGAGTTATAAATCTTGAGAAGCTCTTCTTTAAGACAACACTTGAGTTTTAAACTGAGTTTTTGAGAAAGAGCTTCTAAAACACGATTAGTATGACAATTGAGTAGGTCATCAATGTATGAATAGTATGGTATCTAGATATACCATCAATGTTTATGCAGTATGACTTCCCAAGTCATCAATGATCAGAGTATAATATGATGTTGAATTGTTTTCAAAAAAGGAGTTTTCAAGTATGAGTATCTACATGTCAGTATTTTGAGCTATTCAGATATTTCAGTATTTAGTTATACATGCCTCAGTTTATGAATGCATCATTATCAGATTAATTGTTGCATTCTCAATTTGCATGTTCAGTTCGAGCTATCCAGTATTTACAGAAATTCAGTCATAACCAGTTAACTACTTAATTCATTGGGAGTAGCATAATACCGAGTTGGACTAGGGTTTCAGCGTACCCATATAGTCCCAGAACTACGAGCCACGTAGGTGTAAGTCCCCTCTGTGGGCAACATCAGTTTAGTGATCACGCCAGCATGCCTCTATACCTCTGGCAGGGTATATTGGGTCCTCTCGATGGGGCGTATACATCGGACTCCACATTTGATGAAACATCGAGCAACTTCCAAAAAACCTATAGTTTATACTTCTTTTGTCCGTGACTCTTTTTATTTTTCGAAAGTCAAACAATTTAAATTTGATTAGAAATTTACGAATGAAATCTTCAATTTTTTTAAAATAAAATTTATATGTTTATAAACTACGTAAAAAGTAATATAAATCACATTAATTGCCAATTCAAAATAATTAAAAAATATATGAAAAAATTTAATTATTATATACAAACTATAAAAACCCGACCCGCTTACCCATTTTTTTAATCAACCATGATTGTAAACGTAGCACTATCGTCCTCCACCATCAATTCTCCGGCAACTTTTCCGATTAACCGGAGGTTGAATGTCGCCGGACTTCCGAACCCTTTTCTTCTCCACTACGGGAAAATTAACAGGTCCATGTTTCCTTCTTTTCTTTGCCGGAAAATTACATGTGGTGGGAGAATCGTAGCTGCGGCGGACATGGATAAAGCAGAGAAAATGACGGGTCCGGTGAGAATAGTTGGGATTGTTGGAGAGGGTAGTGTTAGCCCTCTCAAGTCTACTCCTTGGCTTGACGTCATGCTTCACACTGTGAGTATTTTGCAACTCCGATTACTTTCTTCAACTCGAAAATTATATACAGAGTTAACTATTTTCTAGAAATCGATTACTCCTTTCATCCCAATTTCATGTGAATGTGTTTAGCTGGATACAGAGTTTAAGAAAAAGATAAATACTTTTGAAATTTGTGGCTGTAAATCATCATATTAAGGATAAATTGTCGTATTTTAAAGTTAAGTTGTTACTGAATATAGAAACACAATATCATTCCTTTAGTGGAAAAGGGTCAATTTGCACCTTTACTCTCATAAAAAGGTTATATTTAGCCCTCGTAATAGTTTTTTGATATATTTGTCCTTGTCATTCAATTTTGGATACATATTTGTCCTTGATGGTTAAGTCTCAGTGCAAATGCATTACTTTTGGAGGATCCAACATGCACCTTGAGGCATTTTTTATGAGTTCGAGAAAAATAGGTTAGAACAAGGGTGTTAGAGCATTTCTACTTGTTCTCTCTGATATTCTTATTGGAAAGTAAACTAGGAAGCTTTCACAATTTGAAGTTGGTGTTTTGAGTAAAATAGAAACAAGAAACTAAACAAATGGACAAAAATATTTTGCTCATACTACTAGTTGATAGACTGCTGAAATTCTGTTTTGCTGCTTCATCATCCTGTAAATTTGATGATGAGCAATATCCGCTGCTGGTTCAGCTACTTACAGGAATGAAATTATGAGATTCTCAGTATAACTAGATAATCTGGCAAATGGAAACATTCTAGTTACCAGAGAAAAAGAAAGGGAAAAGCAATATGTAGAGGAAAAGGGAAGAAATGTAATGTGCATGAACAACTTTTATATTGTGGAAAAAATGCATTTTTTTCTTTCAGAGAACTTCTATATTGTGGAAAAACTGGATGACCAATCACTTATGTAAACTATCTGGCCTCATATGTTTTATGGTAGAAACGTCTGTAGTATGAAAGAAGTCCTGATGCTCATTGAAATATTCACCCAACACTACAGTAACGAGGCTTGTTTTTTGTGAGAACATAGCTTCCCTTCACAGTAATAAGAATATACATATTAATGTACTTTGTTGATGATATTGCACTTTACTTCCTTTTATAAATGCAAGGTAGAGGGACTGAAATGGGTTGATGAAGAATTTGAAATGATTGTCTTTTCTGACAACTTTGTGAAATCTAAAGATGAAACTGTCAAGCATGTCAGCAATGAGCTGGATCGTGCTGACATTTTGGTGGTCGTTGCTGTCAGAAAGGAAGGATCAGTCAACTGGATACAGTCTAACAGCCAGAATGTCCCAAACATCTTATGCTTTGATTCCTCTTTGGCACTGAAAAACAAGCTAGGTGGAAGTTTTGTTGAAACTAAAAAGAGGGGAGACATATTTAGCAGTTTACTTCCATTCTCTCAATCTAAGAAACTGGATGAATCTGTGGAGATAACCCGAATAGTGTTTGACGCTTGGGAAAGGCATAATTCTAATGACATACGGTTCTGCTTATTAGTTATAATTAATGCTTATATAACACCGGTTTCAACGCTGAAGAACCTTAGAGCAAAAGGATTCTCCACCTTGAACTGCATGGTGACAAATTGCGGGTCTCAGATATTGAACTGTCTACTGGATCCTAACTGTCGGAAGGCACTTCAATGCTTGAACAACTACAGCCCTATAGATCAGGTATGCAATTATCGTTGTATTGCTTCATATGAGAGCAAATACCTGGAAGAGTTCTCTCTTTGTGTACTACAGAAGAATAATTGTCTTGAACTTGATGCAAAGATCCCTGAAAAGCCATATGTGACTCCAATGGCAGAGTTTCGAGGGGAGAAATTGTCTACTGAAATTGCTGAAGACCTATTTGTTGGTTGGTTAGGGACATTGGAATGGAGTTAGCGCGTTATAGCAGGGCAGAATCCAGCTTATGATCAATTTCCATGCCAGTACCAATTATTCTATCGGGGAAAAGCTAGAGAATCATTCTGGTATAAACCAGTTTTCCAGGTAAAAACACTTGAAGGAGACCTAGTCTGGAGAAGGCGTAAGTATCGAGTCAAAAGAGGAAAAGCTACAAGAACATTTCAGTTCAGTGTATTGGATAATTGAGTCGTTTCTAACGAGTTCTGGACAATTGTGGATGTTTCTGATGATTTGAGTTGGGGTCTGTTCCACTATCATGGAACTGCACGAGTGGCGGGGCAGTCATATACTGGGGCAGTTCTTGTCAGCCCAGATGGACAATATCCACCTTAGAAGGAAAAACAAAGGTTGATATCTGCATTGGATAGATGTGGTATCAAAGAGTGAGAGTTATTCAATGTAGATAACTGTTCATATGAAAATGCACCATTGGGGATTCCAGATGGCTCAAGTCTGCATTCTAAAATTCAAGTCAATGAGCAGACACATTCTTCAGTGTAGGAGCCTGCATTTTTTTTGTTAAAAATGAATGTTTCATGTATAGTTTATTGATAGGTCAATCATGTTGTATCATCATGTTGTAAAATTATAGTGTTCTCAATGGCAAATGCTGCCATTTACATAAATTTGAGGGGTGGACAACACGATTATCCTTCCATTTACGTTCTTTTCTTTTACTTTTCCTTCTTGAGATAAAGTACTTTTCAAAAAGAATGAAAGGCTAATTCTCCAATTCCAAACAATGTCATATTACTTATGTAACACCCCGTATCTGAAACAGACCAAAAATGCAGATTTTGAGAAGTTGCAGGTGCAACTTACGGTCACCATCCACGGACCGTAGGTCAGACCACGGCCCGTCCTGGTGGTCCGTGGTTCACCACTGCAACCCCTCCCCAGCCAAGCTCAGAAAATTGGCTAAGTCCCGACTCACGGACAGACCCACGGTCCGTAGATCAGACCACGGTCCGTGGTCTGTGTCCGTGGATCGAGACTTCCCTTACCCAGCCTCTGACACAAACGAAGGTTGACCAGCACGGACCGTCATTCGATCCACGGTCC
>NW_006239688.1:91778-92861 GCF_000226075.1 Solanum tuberosum | reverse complement strand
GGAAGGATGTTTTGGGTGTGGCCAGTCTGGTCATAGGATGAAGAATTGCCCTTCTGCCAGGAAAGGGCAAGAAGGTAACAATACTAGGGCTCAGTCTACAGCTCCAACAGTACCGAAAGGTCACCCAACTCAGCAGGGTAACTCTTTTGGTACAGGTGGCGGACAGCGCCAAAACAAGCTCTATGCTCTTCAGGCTCCCCAAGACCAAGAAGATTCTCTTGATGTGATCACTGGTACGTTTCGAGTCCTTCTTTAGATATTTTGTAGTGTTAGATCCAAGGGCCACTCTTACCTTTGTAACTCTCTTTATAGCAGTAATCTTAGGAGTTAGTCTAGAAACTCCTTCAAAACCCTTCTTAGTTTCTACCCTAGTTGGTGACCTAGTTATAACTAGACAGGTATACAAAAATTGCCTTGTCACAGTCTCTCAGAAAAGTCACCTCAGCAGATCTTGTAGAATTAGAAATGGTAGACTTTGATGTCATTCTAGGCATGGATTGGTTTCAGTTCTGTCATGCCTCAGTCGATTGTAGAATTCGTGTTGTTTAGTTCCAATTTCCAAATGAGCCAGTCTTAGAATAGAAGGGTAGTAGCTCAGTACCTATATGTTGATTATCTCTTACCTTAAGGCCAGAAAGAGGTGAATCTAGAGGGTGGTGTAGCACATATTGAGGAAAAAAAAGAAGGAAGTAGAAAAAGGTGTTCATCGTCTTACTCTCTTAGGAATTAGTCTTACTAACACATCAGATGGTGGTGTGATAGTCCAGAATAGATCAGAATCTTCTTTGGTAGTGAAAGTTAAGAAAAAGCAAGACAGCGATCCGATATTACTTGAACTCAAGGGTGCAGTCCATCAACAGAGAGTTGAGGTTTATCTCCCAAGGGGGAGATGGTGTGCTTCGCTACCAGGGTCGATTATGTGTTCCTAATGTGGGCGAGTTGAGACAACATATTCTTCCATAGGGGGGGCAACTCTAGATATTCTATCCACCCAGGCGCCACTAAGATGTACCGCGATATGTGGGGAGTCTATTGGTGGAATGGTATGAAAAGAGATATAGCAGATTTTGTGGCTAAGTGCCC
>NW_006239688.1:47072-87793 GCF_000226075.1 Solanum tuberosum | reverse complement strand
ATGTTTATCTTTATTGCTTTTAGTCTTTAGTTTCAGTTTTGCTAGACCTAGTTGGGGCATGTCCCAACATTTCTAGTCAGTTTAGAGGCTTATTTCAGACATAGTTAGATTCAGCTTAGTATTGAGTTAATATTTTCCTTGTATTAAACTCATCAGTTTTCATTTATCTCAGTTATAGTATATGGGTATTCCCCATCTTTCAGATTTATCTATGATTTAGCTTCCGCACAGTTTCTATTATTCAGATTATATTTAGTATGCTCATGATCATGCCAGCAGGGTTAGCTTGGGGTCACTTGTGGTCCTAGGTCCCGTGTCCGCGTCTCGGGGGTAGTCTCGGGGCGTGACAACTTATGTCTGTTTGAGGAGTCCCCAACTGTATGCTAAGAAGATGAGAACATATATATAATGTGATATAACACAAAAATCTTGTTTACTAAATGAACTTGAGTGAACTGCAATATACAGGAGAGTTTTGTTAGAAAAGAAGAAAAAGGAGTGAAGGGAAAAAATCAAAATCAAATGGCTAATCTACATATTTGACAATTTTGAAACTATTTTTCTAATGTGATTAAAACTGGATATGGTTAATAACTTAGGTAGCAGCTACTCAACTTAAGACAATCGAAGCATTTTATTGCTATGGGGCCGTAAAATTGTTAGCAATGATTCCTCCTCATCGAGTATTCTTGGATGTTCTTTCCAAAATCTCATCTCAATTATGTTACAGTGTTCAACAACTACTCTGTCATTTCCTGTTGGTTCATCCTGGGTTCAGAAGCAAAAAGTAAAAGTGAATACCCATTCCATCAGTTTGATATGTAATAGAAGTAAAAAACAATGGCACTTGTGTTGCAAATGAACTTATGTACCAAGTCTAGCTTCTGAATACGAAGAATACAGATGAGACCAGGAACAATTTAGATGAAAACATGCTCATTATGGAGTTAATTATCACATTAATGACAAGAACCAGAAAACACTTGTTAAGGTACTATGCTTGTGTTGTTTATATTCACGACAGAACTTTTCTGAGCACACAGTTTATTATCCATATGGTGGTAGAAGCCTAAAACTAAAGGATGTTGGCTTGATATACAATATCATCAAAAACAACATAAAGTACTTCAAGCAAACATAGCATCTTCAGCAGAGAGAGAGAGAGAGATTTACTCTGTCCCGGAAAACAGAGGACCCCATCCGAAAGATAATTGGTAACACATTGTAATCAATGCCAAACTTAGCAAGCAATTCATTTTTTTCTTGAGTTTGAGTACCCTGCAGAACAAAAGGGTGGTCATTGGACTATCAAGATTACTCTCAATAGTGAAACCTGTTTGTGTCTGATCAGAACAGGATGATAGATATGCACTAACAGATCTAGTTAATCAAGGTCAAATCAACGCTAACAGTCTAAATTAAGGTGCATAGTTGATTTCTACAGAATCAAATTACAAAAAATATTCATTTACACTATTATGTGTCACAATCATGTGGATGAGAACTTTATCGTTAGTGATTGAGGCTTCAGTGCCGTTAGAGTTCACATAGTATGTCGGCCTATGCTTTTAACATAATCTCATCTTTGTGAAAATCTCAATTTCTATAACTGTGTTCCTCTGAGTGATAGCTTGAACAAAATATTTAACTATACCTTTCAAAAAACATAAGTGCTTGCCATGTGCTAGGCTCAAATAAGGATACTGCAAAATAGAGAAGAAGCTTAAAGAAAAGACTAACTAAATGTATTTTCATTCAGCTTTCTGGCTATCAAAACTATAAGTGAAAAAATCACACCCTTAAACACAAAATGTGTGATGTCAACAAGTATACCAATACTTCACCACTACAGGCTGCAAGACTATTTTCTTCAAGGTGCACATGGCGTAAAAAAGATTATCCAAAAGATTTAGACAGCAAAATAATCCATAGAATCACATATTATAATAGATCATGCTACTTCATCTAAAAACAAGATACTTGCGCAATAAATTAAGGAATGAGATACCACACCTCCAGAGAGCTTTGTGCTTCAGTTCTGGTCTATCCAGACTTAACAAGAAGCCAGAAACAAGTATTATACTGATTGTTTATGTGACCTACAAGTCAATATATTGACATAAGATTGTTAAAATGATACAATTCATTCTTTAGCTTGCCAGCAAGAAGAATAGGTCATGAAAACCCAAATTTCTTCATATAACCTGATTAATTTGCTTGAAATTCTTAACTAACAAATAAAATAGGGAGTACTCACAATCAACTTGTCTCCAAGCCAAGTAATCTCGAAGAATCTCAGATGATGGATAGCAAACAGATCGTCCATCAAAATAAGGTGGTTCTTTAAACTCTTTCTTATGAAAAAACTCTTTCCACTTCATCACATACATGGAAGAGAAAAGAGATACAACGGCAGAGACGATTTCACTAAAATGATGATCATAAGAGCAAGTCAATATAAATACATCAAATATAACCAACAAAAATGTCAATATAAAAACATTATGTAAACTAGTTGAGGACGGCCCTAATACAGTTGCCAAATAGACTCTACCCTGAAACTTAACCAAATTAATGAAAAAGCTTTGAGAAATCGTTGTATGTAGGAGATTTACTAAAAATGCAAAATATTCTAGAAGGGAAATTCCACCATTCAGACAAGCAAGCATTTTATAGGACACATTCTGACAAAACTTGCATTGCGCACAAGAAATGAATTTGCCGGATCTTTTAGCATGTTGTTCACAGATAATTGCACTATGTTCTTGCATGTTGGCAACTGCAGCTGAGTGGTGTCAAAATAATCTATATGCATCATGGATTCTAGAAACAGGAAGAAGAATTTGATTTTGACCTTGAATTGGTTCCTCCTAATATGTGATTTTAGCTAAACACTGCACTTACCTAGGAACTTAAGAATGGTGATGAAAGAGTTACCTTGACCACCTCTGATACAATAGAGAATCTTTCTTCAAAACAAAGCTGAAAGAAAAAATTGATCTCTCAAGATAAAAGATAACAGGAAAAGGAAGAGATGTGTTAAAAGTGAATCAAAGATGTTAAATGAACCAATACTTGTATTCATCACTCACCCCATATGCAAAGATAATATCCTTAAACATCTCCAGCAAAGAAACCGCACAAGAGTTCATAAATTTCAGTGCCTGCTCATCATTTGGCTTCTGAAAGCCATTATCTTCACAAAACCTACAGTGGATCCCATCAAGACCATGAAACCAGCAAGTCCAAATTAGATTTCTCAAATTACATGCTCAGTATTTGACATGACTTTATATTTGTGAAATTACACACACACACACACACACACACATATATATATATTATAAACGTGTGTGCATATATTACAACCATGCACTTGTGTCTGACATTTTTTATGGATCTGGAATGTTTTGTACAACTTCACTGTTGTTTCCAGGTCATAATAGAAAATTAACTTGGGAAATGCTTGGAGTTTCTTCTTTAATCCGGAGGTAGAAATCCACAGACTTGATAAAGAAAATAGGCATATAAGAAAAACCAGCTCCCACTGAAACATGGATTATATTATCCAGAAAATGCATATTACCTACAAAATTTTATGCTTGATGAAAATAAGAAGCAAGAATAATGCCACATCATTTTGACATGAAATGTGGGATTTGATGCAAAAAGAATAATTCAATCTAAAGAGCATCACAGACAAGAGAAGAGGTATCAACTGGAAAAGGGGAAAAGAAAGAGACAAGCACAATTACATATCAACAAAGAATGATATCAACACTTCTTGGTAAGTCGAGCAAAAGGTCATTAAAAAGTAAAGAGAAGACCAATCGGCAGAAATAAAGGCATAAATTACCTGTGGAAATGACAACCGTCTACCCGGACTACAATCCAAGTAGATAACATCAACCTGCTTTCAAATTGGAAAGACCTCAAGTACTCGGGTTTAATCTTGTTAATCCCTTCAGCGAGCGAACCAAGTTCCTCGGTAAGGCATATGTAGTTATTCCAGAATCTATTTGTTGCTACATTTTCTGAGTGAACTATGACCGCTTTCTTCCTTGGTCTTTTAACATGAGTGTCATCTTCATGGTATTTCACAATATCGTCCACCTGTGTTAAAAGGGATAATATAAATTGTCAAAGTGGACATGAAGATGCATGATATGAAGTACCCACGTATAGTGATGAGCAAACTGCATCGCATATACCTCCTTCTCTTCCCTTTCTACTCGTATAGGTTGGGGTAAGAGTTCATGGTTTAAGCATAGAGCTTGTGTCAGTCTTTTTGTGATTGAGAGGAAAAATCTAAACATGAAAAGAATGTCTACTCGTCGCAAAAGAGCCCTTTAATGGACATGCCATTTTTATATCAAAAATATAAGAGTTACACATAACTGCTCCACGAAAAAGCACAACAATAAGATGACCTCAACAAGGCTCAGACTGTGGAGTTCAATTACTACTACTCTTACCCATTTTTAGAATGGCACACAAACATTTTAATTTCAAGTCAAAGAACTTGCTAAATTCTAACAAAAAAAAAACATTTCTCTAAAATTATAGGGCTAGGTTTTGCTTTCTAGTTTACTTTTTGCAAGAAAGAAAGAGAAGAATGTAGAACAAAAAGAGAGAGTGTGTGCAGTCCTTAGGGGAAGTTTATTAACAAAGACGGACAAAAACAGAAGTGTCTGCCCTCTTTCCCTCTCTCGTTCGAAAAGTCATCAAAACCATTTTAAACCATTTCTTCTGCCTCAAATTTTTTAATACTTAATCATTCTTCAAAAAAATTCCTAAAACCAATCTTCCAAAACAGAAAACCACACACATCAATTGTTTTCAAAATCGTGTTTTTCATATCCAAATGTCATATTTATCTATCTTTCAAATCTAAAAAACAAAAAAGGGATAGTGGCACATGCACCACATTCATATACCAATATATACTCTTCTAGGAGAAGGGGGATGAAGGTAGCTACCTTTATCTTGATGGCACAAGACCCTTGATGAAAAATCTGCGGAAGGTCCTTGTAGTTGATACCAAACTGCTGAAAAAGTAATTCATTTTGCTCCTGCTTTTGTGTTCCCTGCTTTTGTCAGAACACTATTAAGCCTCAAATCTAGGGTTCTTTGAGTCCAACCATAAATTTGAAAATGATTGTTTCAATGCCTTCAAAAGTAAGTAGATCCGAAATATAAAAAATGCAGTTAATCCAGCCATGGCGCAAGCTATTATTGCGAAAATTGGTGAAGACAACCATCAATCATTAAGAATATCATCTTTGGACCAAAAACAAGCAAGATGAAAAAGTATGAGGGTAGAAAGAAAATTTCCCCTAGAGCACCGTTATGATACAAGAAGAGAACCTAAGGGGAAAAAAGATATAAACAACTAGGGAGGTCATAATTCATCTCTAATGATATTGTGGAGGACATCACATATCTATATATGAGAATTGCTTGATTGAAAGCATATTAGACAGGGCAGACTCAAATTCCAACAGAAGTGGAAAAAGACTTAAAGATTGGAAAATGCTTTTGTACATTCTTTAAGTACAGATAGAGCACCCAAGGGTGTGGCCTAGTAGTCAATGAAGTGGATTGAGAACCATGAGGTCTCAGGTTCAAACGTTCAAACCCCAGTAGATACAAAAACATCAGGTGATTTCTTCTCATCTGTCCTAGGCTCCTAGCCTTGGTGGCAGAGTTAATTAGTACATGTTGCTACTGAGAGGTGGCAGGTATCTTGTGGAATTAGTCGAGATACATGCTAGCTTTTCCCAGGCACCAGGGTTATCAAAACAAAAAGTACAGATAGAGAAAAAGACATGTATATCTTGTGACTTGACCTATAACTTAGAATCTTCACTCCAATCCAAAATTTGGCCCCAAGTTTACCATTAGTTAGCTTCAAGTTATGTGGTTCATCTAAATCATATATAGCACAAGTAAAAATTGGAAAAATGAGCTTCATGATTTAAAAAACACTTCTCAACCTGTGCAGTGCAGGTATTGACATTTTTTAAGGGAGTTCAACACATATTTTCCAGGTAACAAACTGTAGACGAGTAATCCTGTTATGCCGTAATATTTCTATCTTTAGAAAAAATCATTTTTTGAAATGTTCTAAGTATAAAACAATTTGAGAAAAATACTTAGAAAAGAGTCGCCACTTAATTTTTTTAAAGAAATTAAGAAGACTTATAAGTTTCAAAGATTTAAACAGAAAGAATCATTTGAAAATACCAAAGAGGGTTCGGGGTTCAATTTACACTTCGAGAAGGGTTTAAGCATTCGAAGTACCCACTAACATGCGGTTGACCTGCGACTTGACTAAAATATAATTGACTATTTTTAGAAAAATAATGATTTAACGTAAAATAATAACTTACTATCTGATTAACTTTGAGAAAATAATTAAATAAATGACACATTTTGTTTCATTTTATTTTTTAGAAAAAAAAAGATCCCAAAATGGAACCTTTGACTCGAAATACAAGTGGTTAAAATATTAATAAAACTAGGTTAATTAGAATTTAATTGATTCACTTTGAAATAATAATTGAAACCATTTTAATAAATTAAGGCATAAAAATCATTTTTTATTAATTGACTAACCTTTTTGAGAAAACGACTAAGTATAGATTTTATATTATTATTTTTTTAATTGAAAAAGTTCTGACTAACATTTTTAAAGTTTATTTAAGAAAAGTACTTTAACTAAAAATAATAATTTTAAAATGAGTATAATATGAATAAGTGAAGAGGCGTTAAAACATATATCTTAAGAATAAAAGGTTTAACTTAATTAGAAAGTATAATTTGATCAACATATTTGATTAATAAAATAAAATAAATATTAAAAGTTAACCAACACAAAGAAAATAACTTATCTTTTGGGGAATCTAATTAGGTTAATTAAAGTTCAAAAGTTAGAGTTTAAACAACAAACAATAAATAATCACAATTAAATAATTAAAGAGTAAGGGAGAAATGAATTTGGGCCTTCTTTTGGGCCTATTTCGCTGGAATTTTGGTCTTAACCGAATTCCCGTTTTCGTATACATCGGCTGTATATTAGTATATATCGGCATGTATATCAGCTCTATTCATGTATATCTTGCTTCCAAACGCCTGTGTTTGATTTTTTGGACTTGTAAATCAATATTCACCACGTATACCAGTGTATACTGCGGTATACAGCATGTATACTGCCCATTTTTGGACTTTTCGTACACCTGTTTTCAATTTCCAGCTCGTATAAAATGGTTGCTGACTCGATAAACAAAAGAAGTGTTAGATTTCAACCCAACTCGCAAAACGGGAGTCCAAGAAACTCGATCAAAAGGAATATATGCAAAAAAGATAAAGATGACAAGGATTAGGATAAGGAGGAGGGTCACAACAATTCAATACTTTTTAGAAATAAAAAATAAAAATTGCAAACATATGGAGGCAAAATAATGAATCCCAGATTATAAACCTTACATAATTTTAAGGTAACAAAATTATTGTTGTAACTAGGTTCAATAGTTCTGAGCATAATTAAACAAAAACAAAAAAAAAATTAAAGGAAGTGCCGTCAAAGTTACACTAAGACTATATGGTCAGACTTACTAAGAATCTTATTTGTGAAAATTAATCATTGGAAAGGCAATAACTCAAGTAAAGAATTCAAACATAAATTCATAAATATTTTGACACATTCTTAACACCAATTATTGTGACAGAATCCAAACTATCAAAACATATTAATACATAACTTAGCTAAGTAAGATGAACTCAAAAAGATGTCTTTTACATCATTATTAACCGGAAAAAACTTCAACAGCAAAACCTAATCAGCAGTTAATAATGCAATAATATAAAAATCTGATTCCAAAGACCAAAGAGGCTTAACAAACGCACATCGAACCTTAACTGGCTACATGAACGACATATACACTTGAAGTTTAAAGCATTTTCTATGAAAAGTTTACTAATGCAAGCCACAGATAAATACACGTACTGGTATGATAGACCGAGAAGTTAATTTATGCCACTACAATTTTTACATCTCAAAGAAATTTGAAGGCAATACGCATTCAATGAATCATGGCTACAATCACAATCTGTATTCTAAACTATTTTCCACATAGCCTACACTCAATCTTAGGGACTCAATGGCTTAATACACATCAATATTTTTGAACTCTAAAAAGGGTAGATAACAATAGCCAACATATACACAATCTCCGCTTAACTATACAAAATTGAGAGCCTTCGTTGGATTCCAGTATCGAAGAGGCATGTTTCAAACAACCCGAAATCAAACCAAAATATACTCAACCGGCAGGCACAACAACAAAAAGAAAATAAACATATAAATGAGGTAGTAAACTATTCCTTTCACACTATTTACACTAGTGGAGATGCAAAATAAAAATAAGCCCACAACATGAAACACCACTTATAGCGACTAAATTTAAAATTTTAAACGAAACCACAAACCACAGACAACAAGAAGAGGTTATACAATGGGATAAGAAGGCAGTAATATGAAGAAATCATCTCGACATTAAAATGGGATCAACCAAACTTTGAACAAAAGAAATTGAAAAATTACTAACTTTCAATCAACAATAAGTCAAAGTACTCCCGAAATACTAGCATCCTAACAACTTAGATGATTGAGAATCAAACGCCTATGCATTAAGAACAAAAGCTACTCGAATCGAAATGAGTAGGGGGCAGCGAACTAAGACAACTACAAACCAAGTAGCAACTTCCACACCTCCGACGGATTCTGATAAAGAGAAACCAATAAGAGCTTCGAAAAGAAAAGAAACCAGAAACTTAGAGTTGGTCTCCAGCCTCTCCTTCAAACCTTGAAAGAAGATGAATATATATGAGAGAACAGAGGGGGAAAACGGGCAGAAATTTTGGATGATTTTTGAATCCAAAATTTGAATTCTCTTTGCTCTTTTCAAGGGAATAATGAAAGAGATTCAGAAATCCCCGAAAAGGGGGAAAATGGGACGGTGATGTGATCTATTAGGACTCTAGGGTTATGGGTTTTCGCAGATGATCACGTCTCTGGGTTCTCCGCGATTTCCGGTGATTTTAGGCGTGAAGAAGACGAAAGCAAGTATGGGGTGAGGTCGAGTTTGGTATGCGTTGCTGTTGTATCGTTTCTCGCGTGAAGAAGATGCAGGGGTCGTCTAGTTCTTTTGGTATTGCTGATGTTATTGTATTGTAATTGAATTGGGTTTCTTTTGTGGGAATGGGTTGTTGGGCTGGTTGGGATTGTTGTTTGGAATCAAACTTGGGCCACCGAAAAATTATAAAGAGGCCCAAATCTGATCTTAATTTGTCAAATTGGGCTTAAAGGGGGTTGGAAGATTTGTATGAAAAGTGGCTAAATGAATTGCAAAATTAGCCACCTTAAATTTAAAATTTAGCCAATTTGAGTTAACTTGATGACTTCGGCTAAACTTAAATAAGACGAATTAATATAATTAACTAATGGGATTCTTAATCTTAACGAAATAAAATAATTAATTTACATATAAACCAAATGACTTAGAATTATAACTATAATGTAAACTAAACTAGAATGAAAATAAAATCCTTTTGAGATAATTTTGAATATTCATAAAATATACTAATTATATACATAATTATGTGAAAGATATTTATTATCTAAAAAATTATAAAAAGTGACAAGACTATTTAAAATAACTTGCGATCTATATTATTATTTATTTATTTGAAATTTTATAAACTAATTATTTAAAATCGTTTGAAATTGAAGAAGCTCGATGATTAATCTATAATGTGGAGGTCCAAAATTAGGTGTCAACAAATCCATAGGAGATCGCAGATATGTATGCAGAGCTATCACTCCAGAAACCTTTGCTGGGAGCTGTAATACTTTTTTCTTCACATAATAGCCATTCCTCCTAAGACCTTATCTAATAAGCATCTTTCTCTATGCAAATGAAGTCACTAAATGCATGTAACTGCTTACCTTCTGTAGCTACTAGCATATAAAAACCACCTGCTACTATACCTGGCAAGTTCGGCCTGGACTAGGACTGGCACACTTGATCTCTGGCCCAGGGAGATGGTCTAGTTCACAAACCGGACCCTTTCTTAAGAGGCCGGTCTGGGCCAGTAAATTCAGAAGAGTGGTGGACCTGACACCAACTCCTGATTCCTAACCACTATGTGATCTGCTAGTGGGCCAATCCGAGCTTCTTCTTTTTAACTTCATTATACTTTTCTTCTTTATATGATTTTTAACATTATATTTATTTAGGGGTCGTTTGGTAGCTGGACAGAGTTATACATGTATTCGTAATATGGGTATTAATTATGTCGTTATTAGTAATGTGTGTATTAGTTATGCAGGTATTAGTAATGTAAGTATTAGTTATGCAGGTATTAGTTATACAAGTACTAGCTCTACAAGGTTTAGTTATGCATAAATTATTCCTTTGGATGTTGGTTTTTTATATTAAAAATTAGTAAAATTAAATATTTTTTAAATTATAACATTTTTTTACAATTATATTCTTTCCTTCTTTAACTTTGTATTTAAATTAAAACATTTCTTTGATTATGTAAAAGAAGAAAGTAGTCAAGTGAAAATGATAAGGGTAATATTGTCTTTAACTTTTTATCCATGTATTAGCTATACACGTATTAATTATTTCACCTTCTACTCCGCATAAATAATACACAAATTTACTCATAACTTATATATTAGTTATGCGAATTTCAAAATTGTCAACCAAACGTCGTATAAATTTTATACATGAATAATTTTTTTCTTATCCACCTACCAAACGCCGTATTAATTATATACATGAGTAACTTTTTTCTTATCCACCTACCAAACATCATATTAATTATATACATGAATAACTTTTTCTTATGCACCTACCAAACGTCGTATAAGTTAGACAAACTCTAATACATGGATAAAACTTGTTTATCCAGCTACCAAACGACCCCTTAGTGTTAACTAAAATTTGAAATTGAAGAAGCATAATATTGAAGAAAAAAACCGTAAATATGCATGCCGTATTATTGAGGAAACAATTCAATTTTTTACTCTCCAACTTGAGTTAATTACAGCACCTTCAGAATCTCTTTCGCCTCCTTTTCTGACTTTCTAGAAAACACCAGCTTCCACAAACAAGTATTGTATTGATTGCTTATATGAGCTGTAAGAAGAACCAATATCCTTCAGCATCAGATTTTAAGAATTCAACTCCTCCAGTAACTATTAATTGGAAATATTCAATACGAGAACTCACATTCTATCTGTCTCCATAAAAGATATGCCTGAAGAACCTCCATTGATGCACAGTTGATAACTCGTGAATGGAATGATGGAGGCACACTTAAATCCTTTTGAGAAAAGAACTCTTTCCATTTGGTTACATATGTAGATTAGAAGAAAGACACAATAATGGATAGTATTTTGCTGCACGTTGAAGTTTCTGGTCAGCTTAGAAAAATCATGAGCAACTTCATCTCAAATGAAGAAACAAAGATTATTTTACATCTCTCTTTTCTTTGTCTTCTTGACTAAATCAAGAGGGATATTTTGTATCTTATAATCCATTTTACTCAACTCCACATAAGTAGCTTGAAAACAAAAACATATATATGGTGGTCATCTTAGTGAGAAGACAAATGTGTGGACAGCCAAGATAACCATGCCTTAAGATTGTCCTAGTGCTTTCTTAAGAAAAGTTTGTGATCAATCTCTATATTTCCCTAATACTATTTACTATGCATTTCCTCAAGCCAACTACCACAAGGGCCTATAGTGATTTGGAGCTGATTTTCCTTCTCATTAACAAAATCTCAAAAATGATTATAAAAGAACAAGAAATATATAGCCTAGCTCAACCCCCAAAGCTAGCTCATGAGGGAAGGATTGATCAAGAACATATAAGGAGACCAAATTCCTTAATGCCCACCGATATGGGACTCAACACCCCCGCACGTCAAGGACTCGACATTTGGAGAGTGGGTAATATAAGAGGGGGGTCCAACATCGAAAACAATGAATTGGGTTGGACCTAACCTAGTACCATGATAAAGAAATGGACCTTGGTTCTAACTCAACCCCAAAAGCGCTCATGAGGGGATGATTGTCAAAGTCCATATAAGTAAACCATCAATCCATTCCCCAATTAATGTGGGACTCTAACCCACTTTAACAAGAACATGCTAAAGAAGGGGAATCAAACGACAGTTTAAACTGGTATAGACAAGGCGGTTAAGGGAAACTGAGAAAGAGATAAAAAGTTGATAAACTATCCAAGAGACAGCAGAATCCCTGAGCATAATTGAATTACCTTCACTGTTAGAGACTGGTTATATAATATACAGTTCCTCAGCAGTCAGCATTAGGACAATGTAACAGTCAAGTTTAAAATAATGACAGATTGTTGGTGTCGGGAATCCAAAAAAAATTGCTGAGATGATGATCTAAAATCAAAGACAAATTGGACATGATCTAGCAAACCAACTGCTGAGGAAGAGATTTGTATATTGTAGTTAACAGAAAAGACGATTCTAGTTGAATCACATACAAAGTTATCATGCAATTGTTCAAAGAGTGTTCAAGAAGCATAATACAAGCAAAGTAAACAGGTATAGTTTTATCACTACTCAAACATGAGTCAATGCAAGAGCAATAATTTTGTACCGTACCAGTGATATATGAATACTAACAAGACAAAGTGCATCATTCAAATTACTCTTCCTAAAGAGCCAAAATAGTTATTGATAAACACTGATAACAAATTCTTGAGATATGAATTAGGTTACAAACCTTGCTCATCTCTGGTAAAATGTAGTTTCCTTCTTTAAAACAAAACTACATAAATCGTTGTACCACATTGTCAAGATTTTCAAGGGGGAAGAAAAAGGGCATAATTGTCTAATAGTAAGAAACGCATCATACATGTACTCATCATTAAATCCATACGCAAATATAGCATCAGAGAAGTTCTCTAATACCTTAATAGCACAAGCATTCATCAAGTTCAAGTCTTTATCATCATTCGGCTTCTCAAATCCATGCTTCTCCGAGAAACTAAACATATACAATGCAAATTAGAAAATAAAATACCCCAAAAACCCAAAACGGAATCTTTTTTCTCAAGCAGCAAGAGTATATTCACAAGATATACCAACACCAATTGACAAGAACTAGCACTTAACCTGAACACAGACCTATACTTCAATAGAATTTTAACTGGATATCTCTTGATTTCAACACCTTTACCTTAATTACTAAACTAGGCTTAATTTGCAAAAAGATAAACACAAAATATAAAGGCACGTGCAAACCATAAACATTTAAACATCTCATTACCAGCCAAAGTCGCAGCCATCAATTTGAACGACAGTGATGTTTGGGTACATTACTTCGTCTTCCACCTCGAACCATTTCACGTATTCATACCTGTTGTTCGCCATTCCCAAATGTCGCAACAATCTGATTGAAACAAAAGATTTATGTGAAGTAATATATGTCACAAAAACCTATTTTTTCTCAATGGAATTTCAACAAACCTATGTGATGATAATCGATTCAATTTAATACTATCACAATTAATATTCAATAACAATCATGATTATTCAACCATTGTTCGAAAAAAAGTTATTATTCACAGTCACACAGTTTAATCCATAATTCTCTATTGGAAAACCATGTCCGTTTTATCACCCACACATTAGCCAATAAAAACTATACAAAGACATCCAAAACTTAAGATATGTCGACATCAACATATATTTGCATTACCTATCAACAAACCAATTAACAATCCTTAAAGATGAAAACTTTAAACTAACACACACACACTGTTTAGCTCATTTGTTATATCAAATACATCCAAAAGTAAACATAGTTTCAGGGAGCTAATACCAAGGAAAAAGGAAAAACTGAAAACTGTATTACATATGAATTAAAATAAAAAACGATACTACGGCAAGGTACCTGACACTACTTCGCTGGCAGAAGGTCGACGGAGGACGGACGACGGCGGACGGCGGTGGACCATGGACGGTCGACGGAACTATGGACTTAGGCGCGCTGGGGTAAGGGTTGTCATGTGATTATTGTTTTTATTTTTGCTGAGGTATGATTATTTGTTATTTATTGCCGTTTAATCACGATTTATTTTTATTTTTGAAAATTAATGTTTGATCGTAAGAATTTTAAATAAAAAATTGAGTTATATATAAAACTAGTCTACAACAAAGCAACCTGAGTCCATCGGTAGCAGACAGACTTAAATGCGGCAATCAAGCAGGTGGCATCTTCTCTGTTAAGTTGAGCTACTAGAAAATGTGCTCTTGCAATCCCATGCTTGACAACTGGCCTTCGAAGCTCATATGGAAAGCAAAAATTCATCCCAAGGTCATTTCTTTCACCTGGACAATCCTGAATGAGGAATGCCTCACTCAGGATAATCTGATAAAGAGGAAAATTCAATTCACTCACAGATGCTATATGCGTAAAGTGGAAGTTGAAAGCCCTGACCATCTTTTTACTTCAGATCTATGGAGCATGTTATTATTATATCAAAACTAATATAAAGAAAAACATTGAAACTTTAGAGAGAATATATCTCCCCATAAACAAGACTCTTAAACGACTACATTGTGGATGTTATTGTTTTTGTGTTAGAAGAAACAAACCTATATTTATAGAGACCTAAAACATTTTCTTACTAGAAAAGGAGTCCTAAAAGGAGAGAATAAACCAAATATGAAAGAATATTATATTTTCCTTTCAAGAAAAGTAAAAACATTTATGGTAATGTTTTATTTATTTTTTAAGGAAAAATAAATCTTAAATTATGGTAAGAAAATCAGGGCAAAACCCTAACAAATCTCCCATTTTGGCTGGATTTTCTTGACAAAGCTTGATTTGTCTTCTTCATTGCATGATAATCTTGTTCTTCACAAAATCTCCATCACTGTTGCTTGTCATGGTTAAAAATAAAGTTTAAAATATATGGGTTAAAAATGGGTTTAAAATATTTTATTTTTATTCTTAAAAATTGCAGCAACAGGAATGTTGAAAATATGTTGAAACTTCTTCTCCACATGTAGCTTGACAAAAAAATCTCCATTATCATCAAATTGATTACAAATTGATTTGAAACCATCTTGAGTCTGCCTTCAACCTCGTTGAACCATAGGACCGGACCACCGGATCTTTGAACCATGTGCTCTGATACCACTTGTTGGGTTCGAAAGGGTGATTAGGGCGTCATACGGAAGCTTACAATTTCCAAATCATATAGTTGATAAATCAGATAACAAAAACTTATACTAAAAATCAAAATATTATTATATCAAAACTAATATAAAGAAAAACATTAAAACTTTAAAGAGAATAAATCTCCCCATAAACAAGACTCTTAAACGACTACATTGTGGATTCTATTGTTATTGTGTTAGAAGAAACAAACCTATATTTATAGACTCCTAAAACCTTTCCTACTAGAAAAGGAGTCCTAAAAGGAGAGAATAAACCAAATATAAAATAATATTATATTTTCCTTTCAAGAAAAGTAAAAACATTTATGGTAATGTTTTGTTTTTTCTTTAAGGAAAAATAAATCTTAAATTATGGTAAGAAAATCAGGGCAAAACCCTAACACTTTTGAGCAAAGCTTAAAAATAAAAAGACTCTTACTTTTCAAGAACCCACTCAAATTGGTTTGATCAGATTCTTGTTTCAAGCTTTCTGAAATGTAACTCCCAAGTTTTCCTCTTCTACAAGAGCTGTTTTCCCATGTCGGTCCAAATTCGCCAGCAAGGTGCCTCCCAGCTGCTACTGGATAAAGGGTAATTCCCACTATAGAATGCTATAAATGGAGTAAAATTGAATTTTCTAAAAGAGAGCCGACAAGGTAGTAGTGTTGGAGCAATTGAATTTTGCTATTAAGTAGAGCTGTCAATATGGGCTAGCCCACCCCATTCGAGCTAACCCATACAGGCTTTGACATTTTACGGGTCAGGCCGGGCTAGCCCATTTTTTGGTGTGGGCCAGAAAACGATCGGCCTAGCCCACAAGTACGTGGGCTACAGGCTTGCCGGGCTAGCCCACTTTTTTAAAAATTATATATTTTTTATAATTATTAAAATAAATTATAAATTATAATTGAAAAATATTATCATAAATATCGACAAAACAATATTACATGGTGTTAATGGGTTTACTGTTAATCCAATCCACTAATAAAATTATCTTTATAATATTTATTAAGGTTTTTCAAATAAAAGTATAAATATTTGAATAGAAATATTAACATAATTATTTTTTCACATTAAAACACAAAAAATGTGACAATATTCCAACCATAAAAAAGTTAAAAATAAACTCCTTAAAAAAAGGAAAAATTACTTAAATACACAACACTTCTTTACCTATTCTCAATATTTCCCTACTCTTTTACTAAAATACAAAAATCTCTTATTTTCCCCCAATTTAACTTAATCGGATACTTTATTAGTTTAAATATCCGCCCGTTATTAATTAAAGTATCCGCGCTGCTATATTATGCATCCGCCCGTTAATTAAGTATCTGTGCTGCTACCAACTTAATAATTTAAGTATCCGCCAGTTATTAATTAAAGTATCTGCGCTGCTATATTATGCATCCGCCCGTTAATTAAGTATCCGTGTTGCTAACAACTTAATAATTTAAGTATCCGCCCGTTATTAATTAAAGTATCCGCGCTGCTATATTAAGTATCCACACTGCTATATTATGTATCCGAAAAACACTAAAAAAAGGGATTTTTGGTAATTAATGAAAGAGTAGAGAAAGGAAGTAATTTCTTTCTTATACTATGTCATTTGCCTAATTTTATCTAAAAAAAATCATGAAATTTATGGCATATCTAACACATCATGAAATCTATGGCGTATCTAACACTTCATGATCATCTTCATCAAGCATATCTGAATCAGCTTGTAGCAAGGTTATTTTAACATCTTTATTTTCATCTGCAATTTATATGCGGTTTCAATTAGTTAAATATTAAATAGATTTTGAGTTTGGACTCTCTTTAATTTTAAAATTATTTTTATTTGGCCCACGGGCCAGCCCTACCTATATTTCTCAAGCCCCACAAATCAGCAGGCTTATTAAGGCCGGGCTAAAAAGCCCTTTTCTTAAATGGGCTCCAAAAATCTTGACCCATCCCTATTAAATCCCGAGTTAGGCTAGGCCGGCCCAACGGGCCTAGCCCATATTGACGGCTCTACTATTAAGTTATCAATTTGGCGAGTCCAGTGACTCGCTCTCTGCAATTGGGGGTTTTTTGGGGGAAGAAAGGGGGTGAATAA
The DNA here is from genome assembly GCF_000226075.1 of Solanum tuberosum. NCBI lineage: Eukaryota > Viridiplantae > Streptophyta > Magnoliopsida > Solanales > Solanaceae > Solanum > Solanum tuberosum. The sequence continues at coordinate 70,416 of NW_006239688.1, read as the reverse complement.
TGAAGAGAGGGACTAATTTGATAAATTTGGATTCTTTTTGTTGGGAATAAAACAAAAAATATATAAAATAGGAATAAGCATTTTTCATTTTTGTTCTATTTTTTATTTTATTTTATTTTATTACAAAATCATTTCAAGTGTCTAGATTTAGTTAGCTTTTGATCATTAATTTCGAATTAGATTTTTAAAAAAATTATCTTTGAATATTTATTTGGCTAAAGAATTTTTATTGTATTTTAGAAATTTAATTTTCAAATATTTACTGACTAGTGTACTTGGCCGCGCTTCGCGCAGTTATGAAAAGAATTAAAATAAAGTTACATACTAATATCAATAATTACTTTAATAAAAGGAATTTTTTATTAATCACATAATTTCATAGAAGAGAAGCTATGCAAAATATTTAGGTTAAATATGAAATTCATTAAGAAATCAATATATGTGAACTTCGAAAAGTTAAATATTAAAAATAAATTTCATAGAGAAAAAGAGAAGGTAATATTAGAACTACTGAAATGTAAACTTGAGATGTGATATTTTTTTCTTTTTTATTTGGGATCTTTTTAAGTATAATTTATATATATTTATGTAAACTTGAGATATGGTCGTTCTTTTATGCTTCTTTGTAATCTTTTTACTTATATTCTTAGTATAATTTTTCAACAATGTGTAACTCAGATTGCCATTAATAGTTATTATCCATGACTATATCGTTAGCCAACACTATTTTTAATAATTATCCACAATTACTATTACTTGTCGTTGTCATCACCGAATCATCACATGTTTTAATTATTTTTATTGTACAATATTAGACTAATTTAATATTTGATTAATAACTTTTTAATAATTAAATTTTAAAGAAAAAAAGTTTACATATTTAAATAATGAAAAATAACAATCTTAATTAGTTAGATTCCATATCTTAATATATTATTATTATAAAAGTGAGAGATGAATTTACCTGAACAAATAAAAAAAAATTGAAGAGTGTTATCATTATAATATAATCAAATTATCTAAGAATTACATAGAGGTCTAAAGAGAATAAATTAAATATTTTTTTAAAAAAAAACTCAGGATTTATATCTTCACGAACACAAACAAATAATATTAAGTGTATGATTTCAACAAAGAAAGAGTTGTAATTATATTAGACATATCAAATTAAGAATGTCTAACCATTTTCATTATAGATATATCTCCTATAATCTGCAAAATATGATTAAATAAGTTTAAAAAATTATCTAGCAAAAGAAAAAAAAAAGAATAAGGAGAAAATTGTGTTTAATCATAGATCCTCCTACACATATAATCATTTTGACAAAACATAAATAACTCAAAAGAAATAATATAATAGAAACATTACTTCTTAAGCACGTAAAAAAATAAAGGCTAATCAAAATATATAGCTCAAAATCCATTAATCTCCACATCTGGATGATTTCATTCCATCCTATATACAAGAGTCAAAAAATAATAACAAATAGATTATTAGTCCTAAAATGAATCTCAAAGATAACAAAACAAAATAATTTATCTAGAAGAAACAAAAATATGCTTTGACATATTAGCCTTACTTGCTAATTAAAAGTAATATATGAATCATATTTGGAAAAGATAATGCACCTCAAAGCTTACAAATATTGTAACATGTCTGCCACTAATTGTCTAACCAAAGATGACTACAGAGTAACACACAATTTTAGTGTGATTTTATAGTGTTAATATAACCTTCCACACTAAATAATTAGAGGTTATGAATATGAAAGACTTGAGAGGTTATGAATATGAAAGGTTTGGGAGTTATGAATATTAATAATACTAATTCAAGAATAGAATTTATATAATTGAAGAGGTATAAATTAAGAAAATGATTTTGTAAGAAAAAAATAATTGAAAGAAATAAGAAAAAATGTCAAGAAAAAGAGAAAGAAAAAAAATATGAGTGGAGGCCATAGAGAGGTGTCACATCACCTTCTCTATGTTCCTCCTTTATATATAATATATATAGATTTGAAAGAAAAAAACACGTAAGAAAATTTGAGTCAGTTTTATCACATTAAAAATAGAGTAAATTTTAGGTTTAGCAAACATAAAAATCATATTTGTATGTTATAACTATAGTTTGTATAATTGCGCTCCTTATCAAACTTTATATTTTATATGGCTATTAATCTGTATATGTCGGTATACATATATATAAAAAATATATGTATTTGGGTCTATTTGTATATTTTAGTATACAAATGGGTCCTGCATTTGTATATTTTGGTATACAAAAGGGTCCTGCATTTGTATATTTCGGTCTATTTGTATATTTTGGTATACAAATGGGTCATGCATGTAACACCTCGCTATTTGAAAGAACTAGAAAAAATTAGAATTTGGAAGAAATCATTTTTGGAAATAATCAAATTTGGAAAGTTTGACAAAATTAAGCTAAGGATGAGTTTTTGGTCAACTTCAAACGACCATAACTCCTAGCTCAGGATAAGTTAGGTGTGCTACAAGATACGGTAGGAAAGATCTTTGAATTATGTTTCCAACGCTGCGAAGTTTGCTCAATTTAGTGTTCGTATGAGGAAGATATGCTCATTTGAAGTTGGGTTGTCTAGATAAGGAAAGTCAAAACGAGAATTTTTTAAGGGTATTATGGTCTTTTCACTACCCAGATAATTAAATTCGTTTTTGGTAATTAAGTTGGGATCTCAACTAATGGGATTCAGTTTACGCTATTAAAATTAAGTTAGGGTTTTGAGAGAAGAGAAAAGAAGAGGAGAAAAGAGAAGAAGAAGCAAGGAATCGCTAAGTTCTTAAAGAATTGCTTGTGGATTTCGCCAAGGGTTGATCCCTACGAGGTATGTGAGAACACATATTATTGAGTTAGTTCACCCACGCGCCAATCATGATTCAATTCAGCGTAATTGTGTTCTTAAAAGAAAAGATTATGAGTTCTTGATGAAATTTGTTTAAGTTTTGTTTGAATATTGATTATGAGTTTTGGAGGAGTTCTTGGGAGTAATTTGGTGAGATTTAAGGTTGTTTTGGAGTGGGTACTTGTATACTTTGGTTGTGTATTGGATTCTAAGCGTTTGAGAAAGAAACTAATTGAATTTAGAGGGTTTAGCATTGAAAAACGAGCAAAAAAATTCGTCAAAAACCTGAGGATGGGGCTGGGGTGCCGCGCCACTCAAAGCTCCCCAAATGAATCTCTGAAGTTTGGGCTCTGGGGAGCCGCGCCAGCAAGTGCGCCCCAACCCAGCTTCTGAAGTTTGCTCTCTGGCGCCCCGCGCCACTCAGAGCGCCAGGGACGCCAGGTCATCTACCCTTTCCCACTCTTTTTCGTTTGAGTTTCCTAGCAACGTACCTAAGTTTTCTAGTTGATTTCTACACTCTAAGGTACGTCTAAACATCATGAAATCATCCATAAACATGAGATCATGAGCCTTGAATCCATAATCCAATTCAAGGGAAGTTAAGAGTCAAGTCAAGAGAAGTTCATAGAGTATTCCAAAAGTTTTTTACAAATGGTTTAACTTTGTTTTAAGGCTTGAGTTTTGAGTTGAGTAAGGAGTAATAGTTAAGTTCATTTCAGAATAACAGGAACTAAGTATTCCCAAGAGTTTAAAATGTTTCACATTTAAACAAGAATGGAAACACCGATTTTCAAGAGAGCTTTTAAGCTAGTTTTTGAGTAATTACCTCAAACCACAAAAAGAGTGTTGTTTTAAAACATATGAGCTGAGTATATTTTCGGAGTTTAGTATTAAGCACTGATATGGGGACGAGTTCATAATAATTCAAGTCTTCATAAACCATGTAGCCATCATGGGTAGAAAGGGTCATACTTTTTAGATGACACCTTAATGCTTTTTAGCATAGACTAGTGGATACACTTAGTTAAGGCGTTCTATATCACGGCAAGTTATATGACAGTTCTGGCAGAGTGGGCAAGACGTTGTATCATCACATTAGCTCATAGTGATGGTTGTCGATGGGAAAAATCAATATACTTATAATGTCGAATCATGATCAACTAGGAGAGAAATAAAGCATTGGGTCGAACTCTTATTTGGTGTCAAGGTAATAGCTATGAATAGTCATCGACTTCCGGGAAAGAGTAGAAGGTTAGAGAAACTCCCACATAATTATATTACTTTATGATATGAGTAAATTGAGTTATTATTTCGGTTTAAATGTTTTATATCAACTACACCTTTACTGTTGTTTTATTTTGCATTTGAGTTGAGTAAAGCCAAGATAAATGTTCTTTTCAAATTCATTTCAAGCTTATGTCATGTTTAGTTTTCCCCTCGCATGCTCATACATTCAATGTACTGATGCCATTTGGCCTGCATCTTTTCATGATGCAGATACAGGTAATCAGAATGAACATCCAGCGCGACGTTGATCCAGTTGAGCACTCAGAGTCAGTTGGTGAGCCTCCTTGCTTTTCGGAGGACCCATTTTTACATTGTTTTCAGTATTTCAGTTGTTAGGATGATCGAGCGTTTTGTCCCGACATTCCTCATTGTTTTAGAGGCTTTCATAGACGGATAGTTATAGTTCTCTAGTATGTCCATTTTAGTTGTTTATGTTAAGACAGTAAGTTGTCATTTTGGCTAGTCGAATGTTCTTTTAAGATATTCCAAGTTATTGCATCAGTTATCTTTTGAGGTTGTTCCTTATTATTTAAGTCTTAGTGTTTTTGGATCAAATGTACTTTTAGAAAAGGCTCATTTATGCCATCGAACTTTTAGAAAATGTACATTTGATCCAAAAACACCAATAGAAAAGTGTTAAACCATGTTTGGTGTGTAAAAAATGGTTTTGCAAAACCGGAGTTAAAAAAATAGGCATGGATGAGCCTTTTCTTTAACAGCAATGGCATAAATGAGCCAAACTTTTTAACGGATGGCATAAATGAGCCTTTTCTAAAAGTTCGATGGCAAATAAAATAAACTATGGCTATAACATTTAATTTGAATTAATAATTTGTTATTTCAAACAATTTTCCTTAAAAAATATATGTGGACTGAGAGTAATCTTAGTTTAACATTAATTAAAACATATATGAATCAATAGTATAACAAAGGACAATATAACCCTTTTCCATATACTAATTATTTCATAATTAATTATTATGTTATTTAATTTTGATACTTGTTTGATTTATGAAATGTTGTGAATTAATAATTAAGATATGAAAATTGAGTTTGCCTTGACAATGATATGTGTTAGATGTCAAACACATCTAAGAGGTATTTTGAAACGTGACAAACACATCGCACTTGATATTCATGAATGAAAGAGAGAAAGGGAAGGGGAATAGAAAAAAATTAAGCATAATCATTTAATATGCTACGAAAAGTTATATTACTACTATCTAATTGGTCCCCAAAATTAACCATTATATTAATCTACTTCCTATTATTAATGTTCCAATATTTTACCCACTTTCTTAAAAAGAAAATTTTAATTATTCCCTACACAATCCAATATCATAGAATCATCATACAGAAAGTGCATAGACCCATCTTAAACTTTAAAAAAAATTCAAAAATTTTCAAGAAATTTTAAGTTTATGTACATTTATTCCTTCCCATACAACAAAACTTGAGTGTCTTATGTTAATATAAATATACATACAAAATGAGACACCTAAAATTTTAACAAAGTAAACATTAGTAGTAGTACTTTATCTTAATTATATATTTCAAACCAAACAAATGTCTAATACATGACATTGAAAAGCAAATTTAATTATTTTATTTTTTAGAGAAGTGTTTAGGTGACTTTGTTGGTCTGTTAAATCTGCATTGCTGGCAATAACCATAATCTTATTTTCTGACACATAGTTCTGGATCAACCTTCCCTGATGGGGGTTAATGTTTTGTGGGAGTCACAACTTGATTACCACATTCGCCATAGTGACTGGTTGGATGTATCAAGTCTCGTAGAGGCAATCCCATCATATGCATTAACCAGTGAAAGCCTCAGTGTCAGTTTGGATGGTGTACGCTCTTCATCTGTTGACGAATATCTTCAGAAACCTCATGACTGTGGCAGTTACATATATTCTCTTGAAGAGGTGGATGCTGTTTGCATGAATGTACCGAGTGTCCGTAACAATAACAACGTCTCAGTCACAAACAAATTAATTCAGATTGATCGATCTATATATGTTGAAGTAGCAAAATTAATTGATTATTTAGGTTGTGATGGAGTGGTAAGTACTCCTTCATCATTATTCAGAGATCTCGAGTTCCATTCCCAAGAATGTTAAGCATTGCATCCAAACCTAGTTGTGGTGGAGTGGTGATTAAGTACTCCTCCATCATTATTTAGAGATCTCGAGTTCTATCCCTAGGAATGAAATTGTTGTTGATAGAGTTTTTCCCGTACAACTCTAGATTAATCATAACTATGTAAGTTTCATACCACTTGAGTTATTATGACAAGTTATTTGATCCAATTACAACATCTTAACCTAAGCAAATTCTGAACACATCGGATTATGACTCTTTATTAATTCGACCTATTCAGATCCACCCAAGTTTAACTCGCCCCAGTCATTCACCACCTACTAATTATCTAAATCATAAAAAACTTAAAGTTTTCAAAAATAAATAAATAGAGAGTAGTAGATTAAGTTGAAAATTTTACCTATATCTTCAGCATATTTGTTCAAAACACACCATTTGTTCTCCAAATACTTAACATTTTTTGCACCAATAGGCATTGCCTCATGTCCTTGTCCTGTAATATCCATTGGAAATTTAGGTTTTCCATCATACCTAAAAATACCCCAATGACGTTCAAAACTTCCTGGTAAAATACTTTTTTCATTTTCATCTGTTAAACTAAATAAATAATATTCAATAAATCCAGGGTATAATGGTGTCCCTTTTTTTGTAGCCATTTTCTTAAAAAATCCACTATAAAATCTTTTGGCTAATGTAACATTTCCATATAAATCTCCATCTGTTGGCCAACCAATTTCACCAACAATTATTTTCACACCTGAACAACTAGCTTTTTTCAACGATACAACTAATGTATCCAAATTCGCATCGAACATATTAGTGTATGATATTCCATTGTCACGTACGGCCTTTGTTTGACCATCAAAAAATGCGAATTCTATTGGGAAATGTTTGTTTTCGTGGAGACTTAAGAAAGGATAAATATTTACGAGGAAAGGTGCGGTGTTGTCTTTAAAGAAACTACAAATTTTTTGCATTAGGTCCCTTATGTCCGATCGGAAATCTCCTTGTGATGGACCCGAATTACCGGATTCGTAAACGTCGGCGTTTTGTGGGATTGTAGCTTTGATTTTGTCACCAAGGCCAGCTGAATTTAGGGCTTTTTGTACATTTTGTAAAGCTGGAAATGTTGATTTCAAAAATGAACCATTGTATGATTTCAAAAATGGTTCATTTCCAACTGCCACAAACCTTCAAGAAAAAAAAAGAAATAATCAAAATTTGTGACGTAGCTAAATACATAAATATACCCTTTAACTTATCCAAAATAGTTATCGCTTTAGAAAATCATGAAAACATAATACATAAATATATTCTTTAACTTGACTTCAACTGCCCTCCAACTTTGAGTGTGCACAAATAGACACTTAAACTTATACAAAATTGAACCATTAGACACACATGTCTTACGTGGCATAATACACGTAGTACGCCACATAGAACACAAAATTGTCATGTAGGATATTACGTAAGCAGAATATGCCTATTTGTTCAATTTTATACAATTTTTTAAGTGTCTTCTTGTACACACCCAAAGTTAGAGGATATAATTGTCTGTTGTAAGTCAAGTTAAAGAGCACGTTTATATATTATACCAAATATTGGCATAATACATAAATATACCACTTAACATGATTTCAGCTGGCATCTATACCCTCTAATTTTGGATGTGCATATATAGACACTTAAACCTATACAAAATTAAATACACACACGTCCTACGTTTTTTCTCAAATCTAAGAATAAAGAGATAGGAAAATGCATGGTGGTACTTACTTGATATCAACACCTCCATTATACAAATGTGTACTAACATTATTTTTCACCCATTCCTTAGCAAAATCATAATCATCAGCAAATTTTGCCAATTGATTATTTGGTATTCCAAGCATGACTTCAATTCCAGTACCAGCAAAGTACTTAACAGTCCAATGATCAGAATCAAATAATTTAACTTTATCAATCTTGTTATCTTTAAGCATTTGAACAATTGTTGAAGGGGGCAATGTTTGTGCAGCTTGTGTACCCCAATTAACACCAAGACCATATGCAAAACTAGTCGATAGCGCTAAGCAACATGCCCATATCAACAACAACTTAATATGAGCCATTGCTAGTGCTAATCCACTAGCTACCTTCTATATACCTTGATTATATTCAATACGATAATATATGTTCTTAAAAAATATGGTGATTTTTTTAAGGAGAAATGTGAATGAATTAAGCATGAGACAATTTTATTTCAAAATATGAATGTATGAGCTAATGTTAAGGAGAGAAGAAAACGGACAAACACTAATTATTTGTTTTCTTTTTTCTTTGGTTTTCCTACAAGTTTTCAAATTATGGAAGGGAGGAGTTTATGCTGTTGTTTGTTATACTAATTTAACTTTTATGTGTGTTGACGATATATATAATTTGTTTTTATGTCATCAAGTCAAGGTAATGATATATATAATGATTATGTGATTTAAAAAAAAATTGTAATATAGTAAATTAAAGTAATAGTTTATTATAATTATATAGTTGGGTGAATCAAACTCTACCTTTAACTTTGAATAATAGACGACATTCTTCTCCCCTTATTCTAATTAACTTTCTGAATGTCTATTTTGTCCTTAAATTGTCAATTTTTATCAATTTGTTTTACTTATTTAAAATCCTAATATCATTTTTTTCAAAAAAATAAAATAATCTATGCAATACATGCCCTTTTAGGTTGCTCTTAGTTTGGGCAGCCTACAAGACCTTTACTTTGAGGAGGTCATATGGACAATATCCTTATAATAAATTTCGAAAAAATTAATAATCAGTCTCAAGTCTTGTTCTAATTTGTCACAATCAGTCTCAAACGAAGTGTCAGAAAGTATATATATGCTACTATATAACCTTTTAGTGACAAATGTTTAGTCTTTTCATGTTGAAATGACAATATGGCTTTTTGACCTATAAAAAAACTTCTTGGAGGAAGGGAGACATCGAAGAATTCCAAAAATAAAACAAAATACACTAGTCTTTCATCTTCTTCCCTTAGAATTTCTATGGAAAAAGTCTACTCCTTTGAGCAATATCTATTCTTGTAATCAATCATCGCCTTGGAGGTTTAGCTAAAAGAAAATGAACATGATCGACATTAACCTACTTTTTTTATTTTATAAATTGTATTATTAATTAAAATTAATGACCATATTTTGATAAATAATAACCTTCACCTCGTCCTAAATATTGACGTGGCAAAAGTATATACACTCCTTAGATGCGTGAAAGTAAAGAAAAACTAAATATCAGCTTTTAAATGAAATTTCAAAAGAACATACAATTCATAAAAGACACCAAAAACAATAAAGGCATAGGAGACCCATGCGCCTTACCCCATTCGCCTATAACAGTGTCATCCGACAAAAAGAGGAAGTTGCACTGACACAACGACCTTGTAAGACACATTATGCCGTGCGCTTTACACCACTCTCCTTTACATTCCAAATATTTTTAATTCTTCCCATAAATTAATTCCTCTTTTTCTTTTTATATATATTAACAAAACATAATTAAAATTATGGTTAAATTTTCTTATATTAACCATAAATTATATCATTATTTTTTTTAGTGAAAAAACAACACATGCATTTGTTTTAGTACCCACCTGTTTAAACAGTTGTACTTTGCTCAGCTGTGACACGTACAATATAAGATAGCAATGGCTTTTCAAGAACCAGAAGCAAACAAGAGAGGCTCCAACTCCAACTTCCCAAGAACTGGTAATTTTCCCCCAACCCCACTAATATTTTTGAGTAGCTTTTGAAGTTCTCATTTTTATTTGCAAATGATATCATAAAAGGTCTCAAATTTCTGTCGTTTTTTTGGTATTGGGTGAAGAAAAGAGAATTTTAAGGTTCAAAATGGGGCCTTTTGCATTAGCTTTAGATACAAAGAATTCTTTTGCAGCCTCCTCTTCTGCTACAGGTAATTTACAAGTGAACATTGTAAGTTTTGCTATCGTTTTACTTTTTCTGATTTTTCACCATTTTCTTTGGGTTGTTGTATAAGGAAGTAATGATTTGAGTGTACTGTTATGGAAGAGCCTAATTGTTTGGAGTTTGGACTAATATAAAGGGAAGATTTTTGGGCTTAATTTGTCTTAAACTGACATTTTACAGTGTAGAAATGCTAATTTAGGTGTTTTTTTTGGTGGGTGGATGGGTTGGAGGGATAACAACAACATACCCAGTGGAATACCACAAGTGGGGTTCGGGGAGGGTAGAGTGTATGCATACCTTACCACTACTTCTTGAAGGTAGAGAGGCTGTTTCTGAAAGACCGTGGGAGGGATAATGAATTCCAATTAATTGTTGGGTTAATGTATGATATATTTGGTTTAAGTTTTGATTGAAACTAAAGGTAGGTGCAGCTATAATCATATCCGGAAATTGCAAGGGTAGCTGATATTAGTGATTCTGCTTGTGCATGAATATATGGGAGTGTAGGGTTCCACTGGTCCCCTTTGTGGCTAAGAATGATGAATAAAGTAATTATAATTTTTAAGGGGATTCTAGTTGTTGAACATTGGGATTTCAAGATCCAAATTAGGTCACTAAACCAACTCAATTACTGGATTTAGTATTTATTGGAGTCAGTGTTTTTCGTACTAATATTTCTTGATATTTTAATTTGACAGTCTTGTCGTAATGTTGTTAAATTAAGTGCATGTACTTTAAATTACATATCTGATTGCTAATATGTACTGCTACTTGTTGGTTTTGAACAGACGACACTTACTAGTGATAGTAGTGAAATATTTCTGTTAGTTACATTAAGGAAAGCTTTTTCCTTCAGAAAATACAATTAATCAAGCAAAACTGTTTAGTGTAATGATAGGTCTAGCTTAATGGCTCAATCATTTATGCTCAATAGATTGAATGGTGCTCCTTTTAGAAAGACAAAAGTTTCTTTATATCAATTCTGAATACACTCAACTTTAATTGTTTAATGAGATTAACTAACTAACTACTCTTGAGCTGATGTCTTGAATACTAATGGTCACAAAGCAAGCATGAAATAGAGAGGTAGCAGTGATGGTTTCATTTGTCACCATTTCCATTATTAAAATGTTCTTGTCTCTTTGGCAAATTATACTTAAGAATAAGCTCTAGGTTTCTCGATGAAGGATTAAAGAATAACCATGCATTGCCCCATATTAGGATGTAGATTCATATTGATTCTTCGTCTTGTAGTTTCCGGTTCTTTCTTGAGGATGTGGTTTGATTTTGCAGATGCATCTGGCAGAAAAATGGATAACCTTCAGATGGTACCAAAAAAGTTCTTTGCATCAATCAACAATGAAGAAGAGAAACCATTTGATTTTCTACGGATACTATTTGGTATGTCTGCTGAAATAATAGTAATTAAATGATGATATTGGAGCATTCTTGTCAAGTCGTCATATATCCTGAAGTTGTCGCTCTCTTTATTTTTCGGCTTGCCCACAACCAACCTCCACCTCTAACAAAACACATCCTCCCAAAAAGAGGGAAAAGAAGGAATTAGGAAAGACAAATAAGAAGATCATTTCTTTCTCTCTACACTCTGCAGTTGACAGATAGGAACTCTCTACATCAATCTGGTTTCCCAACTTCCCCTTTCATTTGTTATTTTGATTTCATTTACAAAAGTACTTCAACATTTGTAGGTAGGAATTGAACAGCCACACCACACAGATATTTGAATAGTATAGTCTTTTGTCAAAAAGTCATTTTGACTACTTTTTTGTTATAGAGCTGGTATACCGGGGATTCTTCCAACATTAATAAAATCATTTACCTTATTTTAGAAAATGTTATTGAGTCACTAGTATAAAATGTTCTTGAGTGTCAGCTGAGAATTCAAGTGATAAGCCTGTCAAATGGTAGAATGGTTTTTTCTCTGGAGCAACTTCGTGCTTAAAAGCTTATGATGGCATCATAATTTCTTTTTGACAAGGTTCATTAGTAGTAAAGGCTCAGTACTAAGCTAGTAGTGGGACAGAGTACATCATACAAAGCTGGATAGGTATATGATGCATCATGCTCACTTAGTTCAGGTGGCAAAGGTTGAGGGACTTGACTTAGGTCACAGGTTCAATCCCTTGCCATGCAAACTAAGGTTGGTATTTTAGTGGAGAAGGGTAGAGGGGAAGGCCTATTATCCCCTAGTTTTGAAGAGTGTGGTTGCTCCTAAGGATTAGATTTCTCGGTCATAGAAAGAAGGTGGTATATGATGCATCATCTTTATCTAAAAAAAGAAGTATATGATGCATCATAATTATTTCATACTAGTTGGGCTACAGATATTAATAACATAGAGTTCCCCAACTGCTAAAAGAAAATATTTCAGTTATCAAAACTATCATAGGACAAGAATCTTTTGTTTCGAGGTTTGGCTTTTCTAATTGTGGTTAATTTGTGCAGAGGGTGTGATAGCAGGAGGGACCGCCGGTGTTGTTGTTGAAACAGCTTTATATCCCATTGATACAATAAAGACACGGCTGCAGGCAAGTTAATTGTTTATAACCGAAGTCTATATCAATTATATGAGTGATTCTACCATGTTGAATTGGTATCTTTAGTAGCTTCACAATTCACAATAGGCTCTTTAAGGATTCTTGAGGCTATTAGCTCCTTATGTTGACAGACTGGAACAAAGAGATGAGGAAAGGGTAGATAGATAATTTAGATAGAGTAGAACTTTTGAAGTATTCATAACTACATTTTATTGCGTAGTCCAGTTGACATTCCATTTGCATACAGCTGAGTAGTTATATTCAGGTTTACTGCCATTAAAATAGTTGAATGCAGAGCGCCAGGCCTCTTTTCATTTTAATTACATTATTTTCAGTCTGTTGTTTCCCCCTGAATATTCGAATCATCAGTGCATTGCTTCCCTGTGCAGGTAGCTCGTGGTGGAGGACAAATAGCCTTGAAAGGGTTGTATTCTGGGCTTCTTGGAAATCTTGCTGGAGTCCTACCGTAAGTTGTAGTAACAAAGTACTATTTAATAGTATAGAACTATGTATAACAGTCTCCATGACACCTGCACTTTTGTCAACCGATGCAATTGAAATTCTCTTTTGCAACCATAACTAGCTTTCATTTACTGAGGTGAACAACCCTATTTTCTTGTACGGTTTCTTACCTAAGGGTATTTAATAGCAATTTCTATTGATCCTGTTCTCTCGTGCAGGGCTTCTGCTATTTTTGTTGGTGTTTATGAACCGGCAAAGCAGAAGCTATTGAAGATGTTTCCTGAAAATCTTAGTGCTGTGGCCCATCTTGTGAGAATTTCTCCTCCCATTGTCATGACAGCATTTGATCCTGTTTTCTAGTTATTTTGAATCAAGCTGGTCTTGTTTTCTAGTTTGTGATGTGACATACGACATACACCAATTCATTAATAGAACTTATGTGACTAAAAATCATTTTTAGAACTTTCTAGTGGGTGTTTGATGGAATATACTGTTTCCATAGTCATTATTCCCCACGAAAAAAGAAAAAGTTACCACATGGAGAAGAATTTGAGGACTAAAAGGAACACAACTGTCAGTGTACTAGATGATATGATACATTACGAAACTAAGGTAATTAGCTAGTGGAAATGTATATGCAATGAAATAAGCGAAGAAACATGACATAAATCTTGCAGTCTGTCAAGCACACACTAAATCCTGGTTACTGAACATGATTTCGTATCACCTCATGAATATTATTTATTCCTGTAAATTATACATGCATTTAACTCTATCTGGAATCTTCATAAAGTTGGTTTTCACAGGTCACTATTCTTCAAGTTATGCCTACACATTCTTGTGGTATTTCAAATATAAATGTTCACAAATGAAAGTTGCTTTTGTATCTCAGTATCTGACGTCTGAATTCTGAAGCATGCATATTACTCATTCAATTGTGATTTATGTTTCATAAAAAGAACTGCCAAATTTCATTCAGACTGCTGGTGCTTTAGGAGGCATTGCTGCTTCCTTCGTTCGTGTTCCAACTGAGGTGAATGATTTTTTTTGAGATTTTCAGTTTCCTGAATATCATGATTCTCCTTTTGTTATCATTCTTGATTTTGCCTGTTTAGGATATTCCCTTTGTTAATCTATTGATTGCATTTGGTTTCTTGACACTACAGGTCATTAAGCAGCGAATGCAAACTAGGCAATTTGCTTCGGCTCCTGATGCTGTTCGCTTAATAGTCTCAAAAGAAGGTTTTAAAGGTCTTTATGCGGTATGCTTGTTCTTTAATGTCACATATCTAGTTCATTACAATTTTTGGGTATTACTGATTCAGTTTTCTGCAAATGATAGCTGGGTGCAACTTTCACATGATAGATATAACATTGGTTTATTTTATCATAATATGGGGATTTTGTAGGGATATGGGCCATTTCTACTTCGAGATTTACCATTTGACGCCATCCAGTTCTGTATCTATGAGCAGCTGCGGATAGGTTATAAGCTGGCTGTAAGTATCCTTCTTTCCAAGATGTTGAGAGCAACTTTTCAATATTATATGAAACTTACCCATTTCTCTGTTGAATAATTATGTGTGATAGAACATCATTCGCATGTAGTCTAAATTTTGATGTACAGCTAAAGAAAATAAGAAAAGGTTTTTGCATAAACTGGTATATTCATACTTGAACAGAAATTCTCTGAGCTCGTTTCTTCTTGTCTTTCCTCCTTGCATGCTTGACTTCTCACTTCAGTAGCATCAAAAGTTCATGGAATAGTGTTTGAACTAACAAACATGAGGACGTTAAATTTGCTTATTTGCTTTTCCACTTCCATCATGGATGGAGATGATCAGATGCTTTACTGTTTGATTGAAAAAGGTATGGCACTAGTCTTGAATACTAAGATTGATATCAGAGCTGCCTTATGTACCTCTTACCAGGCAAAAAGGGAATTGAATGATCCAGAGAATGCAGTTATCGGTGCTTTTGCTGGTAAACCACCTTCATAGTCCTATTACATGTCCATCCATTGGTAGTCCTTGATAAGGCATGCTGTTTTTTTATTTTAATAATTCAGCTGCTGACTAGAGGGTGTCACTTGCTCTTTCATTTAAGCTTGAAGTATCAAGAAATGTAGGCTCAAGTAAAGATAAGTTGTACATTGCACAATTAAGAGGGTGTTTAAACCAACTAATTGCCCAGTACTGACTCAAATCACATAATGACCTCTACAATTTTGTCTTCCTCCTTTGGATTAATAAATTGGAGTGGGAAATGATAAAGCATGTCCTAACTTCAAGAACAAAACAAGCATTTGCCATCTATTCTTGTTTGAATTTCTCTAGATTCAGAACCTATGGATTTTAAGAAGTAGAAAACTGAACTGCAGGGTTCTTTAATCAGACTCTTGAAGAGTTGTAGAGTGATCCATCAATATGGAAATCCTTTGGGCCAATCTGGAATCTCCTCAAAAGAGCTGTCAGTTATAAATTACCCTACCAGCGCTGGAACACATCAATGAAATTTATTCATTACTGATTTTTTTTTGCTACGGGGGGATTTGGGACACAAATGGTACCTATTAAAAGTTATGCATCAAAGTGTTCTTTGAGTTATGAAGAAAAGACTGTTGAATTGCCATTTCAGTGAATGAATACGCAATGTTGAGCGACGATTGACATGATTATATGACTAAAAGTAATTGCTGTGTGGGAAACGCAAATTACTGAAATTCTGTTTGTTTAGCCTGTCTAGATTTATAACTTTTCATGTTGCTGCAGTAAATATATGATTTTCCTGCGTCTGCATGTACATAATGAACCCCTTCTCTAAAGCTATCAATGGCTACCGTTACTTCTTGCAGGTGCTCTAACTGGAGCTATAACTACTCCTCTTGATGTCATTAAGACGAGATTAATGACTCAGGTACTTGCTTGCTTCACATGGTACTCAAATTCTCTGTGTCTCCTAGTCTCTTCATCCAATGCATGTATGGCTATTACAAAATGACACTTACATAAATGGCAAGACTACCTTTTCATTTAATTTAGGTAATGAATTCTAGTCTTGTTCCTCTGCAGGGTTCTGCCAATCAATACAAAGGCATTGTTGATTGTGTGAAGACTATTGTTGCAGAAGAAGGGCCTCCAGCACTTCTAAAGGTAAATGGATCCCACAATTCCTTTTAGACTGCAGTACTAGGACCCAAACCTGAGTTCTTTTATCCTGGAGACTCTCTTTTCTTGGTTTGTCTATTTCTCTTTTATGGAAAATCAAATGGATGATGAAAGAGCTTAGCATCCCCATCCCACCTTTCACCATTTTGGTATCCTGGGATTATGACGGGTGCAAATATTAAAAGAGAGCCATGCCCCAAAATTACGCTGAATTCTGGTCCTTTACTTCCCTAATCACTAATTGTTTATAACTCCATGCTGCATAACCAGGCCCGATTTTGATGGGACCCTAATATAGTCATAAACTGATACCACACATTTTCCTCATCTTCTGTGCATATAAGTAAATATCATGTACTTTGTCTATCTTCTCCTAACATAGATGTGTCATCCTAAATATTGCATCAAATAGAAGCTGCTAAGGACTTGCAACAAGGAATATTTCCACGTTTCTCCCACATCTACTGAGTTTCTTTCTTCTTTTGTTTTTTCTGACTTGCAATAAATATGTAGGTGTACCATTTGAATCTGAAACTTATCAGTCAGTCTGATACATGCTTGTTTACCTCTGTTTGTTTGGAATTAAATTTCATTATAGGGTATCGGGCCAAGAGTGCTTTGGATAGGCATTGGAGGATCAATATTCTTTGGTGTTCTTGAGAGA
This sequence comes from Solanum tuberosum, assembly GCF_000226075.1. Classification (NCBI taxonomy): domain Eukaryota; kingdom Viridiplantae; phylum Streptophyta; class Magnoliopsida; order Solanales; family Solanaceae; genus Solanum; species Solanum tuberosum. The sequence continues at coordinate 53,319 of NW_006239688.1, read as the reverse complement.
ACAAAGCGATACCTTGCACAAAATCGTCCTGATAATGCAACCTCAAAGAAGGATTAGTTTCTATGGTTTTCTTGTGACTAGCTGCATGGTATGGTTAAAATTGAATCTAGTTACTATTCAGTATTACCGCCATTTGCAGAAAAGTCGACTATGCTAGAAAGTAAGTATCCATAGAGTTATAAAGAGATCAGCTGTCCTTGGAATTAATGTACAAATAACAAAGAGAAGTAGCATCTCTGGTGATAAAGGCCCTGTTGTGGCCAAGGGAATTTTGGATGATGGAAGAGTTCATCTATTTCTTCAACAATATGTTTATTCTCATGCTCATGCATATCATTTATTTCTACTTCCTTTTCTTCAGTGAGCTGAACTCCCTCTTTTTCTGCTCTTTGCTTTTGAATTATTGGGTTAGACAAGTTGTGGTAGCTCTAGAATTTATAATTGTGCTTTCTCTTCTAAGTTTTAACCTTAAATTATGTATCTTTACAAGAGGCAAATCAACCTGCAGATAAACTTTTTGATGTTAACCATGTCTTCAAATCAAAAAGAACAAATGATGCCTACCTTCTTTTTGAACCTCCTTAGATTCGTAGTTTAGGCTACACATCCTTTTTATCCTATTTTCTATTATTCCCTATCATTTCAGAAAATTACAAAAATCCCTCTTTCGGATACATAAACTATCATCCCAAGATTTCCCCCCTTTTTTCACGTCTAAAATCACTCCACGATATCACCAATTATCTCAATCACTTTATTCTTGAACTTCAAATCTATTTTCTTTCTGATTTATCAATTACAAGTTATTGAAGGGATAGTTCTTCTTTATCTTCTTTTTCATCCAATTTTTTTTTTCACTTCATCAGGTATCTCTTTTCTTTTTTTTTACTTTTAGTTTTTTCATCTACAAATTTAGTCGAAGAAGGATGGATCTTCAACTTCAAAATTGATTGTGGAAAAAATGCCCAAAAATAGGGGGAAAAGGTCAAGTTGCAGGTATATGTGATTTTATGTGGATTCAAACTTATTTTTAACTTTTTATGTGGTATAAGAGTGAGAGTATTATTTATTAATATAATTTTTTTAAAGTTACTAAAATATGCGAGATAGTAAATGAAAATGGTTCAATAAAAAATAATCAATTTCTCACATGTTACCCAATTGATCTCAAAAAAATATTTTTTTTAAGTCATTATCTATTAAATCAATACAATTTAATGAAAAAATGAATTTATTTTTAGTATCAAACTTAACTAAAAAAATAAAATATTATAAAAATTATGCGATATGGGTACATGCGGGACAGATTGAAAATGAAAAAATTGTTATGCTGGGCAGGGCGGATAAATTTTTTTACAGGTTAATCTCAACCCGCACCACCCCATTTGGCTCCTAAAGGAGCATCATCTCTGTGATAGAAAACTATGTTTGGGAGGGATAGAACAAACACTATGAGAATTGAGAAGAGTAGCCCTAAACAGATGAATAATACTTCTTCTTTTCTGATACAAACACTAATTGGACATAACAACTGAACTGATAAGAAATAACAATTAAGAAGAAGAAGAAGATAGACAACTTCACATAAAAATGTAAATCAGATATATTATCGAAATTATTTTCTCTTCTTCGTTGAATCACATCTTGTTTAGCTACGACAAATTACCTTTAACAAAAGCTTTATAGCTTCAACGTAATATTTAACACCTTATACATGCATTATCCTTTCTTCTAATACACTCTATCAAATGACCCCTAAATGTAAATGGTCACATCATGAAATAAAGACAACTAGCTACTAAGATTTCTGAGAAGATAATAAGTTGGATCACCTCAGGCAACTCACAAAAATAAACAACTCCCATCCACGTACTTAAATTGCTTATCAACAAAAGAATATTGTACAACATTGAACATCTCCTCTAATGTACATTTCTCTTTTAAACAACAACACTTCACTTAGTTTTACCAGGCTTCAGCTCAGTTGGAAAAGTAAGTTGGGCAAATGAACAAATAAAATGATGCCAAAATTTGCAGATCATCAACTCATCACACCTAATCACCTCTTGTGTCTTCAAGAATTCAGGCTGCTTCCTACAAAAGCTAAATTTGGTGGACAAAAACTCAAAACTGAATACCGATTGTAAGAGGCCTCATGTTGAGTCTCTTATTACATCAGTGGAAGGTAACCTCCTCCATGACCTTTCCTCAAGACAAGAGGCCCAGCACTGTCAGGGACTTTATCGAATGCTTTATTGCACGCATTAATCACATCGGTAAATCCTGTTGCGATGGTAGCCAGTTGGTATCGCAACCTCAAGTCCCTAGTCCTTCTCAACAAACATCTGAATGATCTCCCGAGATATTTCGCCCAATCAGCTGGGAGCCCTCCCCCGGTCAACCACATAGAAAATTGTGACTGATCCCCCCTTGCAGCCACTTCAGCCCTGTAAAATCTAGCAAGTTCAAGAAGCATTGAGGGTTGAAGGGGGAGCACAGAAACAAACTCAGCCATAAACCGTTCAATGAGCTCTGGTCTTAGCATTTGATTCCAAAGTACTGGAGCCCATTCACCTGGCTGGTTAAGACCATAAGCTTCAGCAACAATTAGTGCTTCTTGGAAACGGGTTTGTTCGACCAAGGCCCTCCGTGCATTAGTTTCAGAGAGATAGATGAAGTGCAAGTCTGGCATCCGAATCTGAAGATAGAGAAGTAATGCCTGAGCACAACTTTGGCGTGTTTTGCTCCCAGCATCAATTGAAGAGTAAACTTCAGCAGCTTCAATGAAGTACCCCATGGAAGCCAAGAGCTCATCAGTCTGATCCTTGTCAGAACGGAGGGACCACTCCTTACAAGATTGGTGTGCTCGTGACTCCAAAAGAGAAGCAGTCTCATTTTTCATATCAAAGCGGCTATAAACCTAAGGGGAAATAAAGAGGTGCATGTTATTTACTCTCAAAAAGGTGCATTTTTTCTGCTTTGAGGAAATGATAACATTTTTTGGTAGAAAAATCAAATTGTATCAAGGGGGAGGATAAAACATCTATTAACATGAAATTGCACAAGTACAAACCATGGCAAATGCATCGAGATCATTGGGATTAAATTGCTTGAGTAATGTGAGAACAGCCATTCTGAATCCTCTTACTTCCTCGTCAGCATCGTTGGCATCAACAGCAGCTGAAAACTTCTGAAGAAGAAGATCGAGCTGACCATTTTCAATAAGGATACCAAGAATAAAATTAAGTGCATGGAAGTTCCCCACTCCAGTTACCAAGCGAGCTAAACATGGAAAATCACCCTCAGATACATATGCCTCCACCTTTTTGAATGAAAGATCTACAAGAACATCAACTCCATCGAGGCATGCCGAGGACTTGTAGAAATGGTGTGACAAAATGAGAAGCTCAACCTGAAGAACAATTTTTGCAGAGAGAGGATGTGACTTCAATTAGGCTGTAATACTAAAAACCAAAGAGCAAATAGCTCCCACATTACCAACTTTCTGTTGACATTCAAACACTAACTTAGTAAGTCCATGGTTTACAGAACAGGGCATTCATGATGCTGACAAATGGGAGATCATCTAAACGAGGATACACTTACTTCACAGGCATGTGGTATTCCTTGACAAGTGGCAACTAAACGCAGTAAAGCATGGCCAATTTCTGGTTCAGAGGGGCAAAGCTCAGCCCACTTCAAGAAATCAGAAAATCTCCACAATAAAGGAGCAGGTCCCTCCTCTTTTTGAGATTCCATGTAACCTCCACGATGTGCTGCTAGCAAACCCTGCGATGAGATAACATTTGTAAATACAGAGAACATCATAAACAACCTGAACCGCATACTTTTCATATAGACAATAGCTTCGTTACTGGACAAGCCCTGATGTAACTTAGCAAATTTCTACAAACACTCAAATTTGATGCCACCATAATATTCAGGGATTTTATTTTGAGTCTATCCACATGCTCCTGGGGGAATCAAGGACAAAATAAAATGTACCTTCAAAAATGATTCCGCAAGAATTTGAGCAATACTAGCTGCAGGCATACAATGTGATTGAACTAAGAGCTTTGCTTCTTCAAAAGAGTCTTGCGCTTTTAGAGAAAGCAATTGTAAGAGTTCAATGGGAGGCTTCTCAAATGCTTCTGAAAATGAAAGACCCAAAACGTTTGCTGCCTTCACAACTGATATTATTCACCTGCAAAGGCCACGTCCCCTACCTTCAGTTAGGAGTAATGCAAAACTTTCCAGTACCTGAAGTGAAACTAGATATTAATTTTCTTTTCTTTCTCGTGTTGCAAAGAATCAAGGACAACTGAAATTTCAAATGATGAAAGGTAAATCAAAGTGTCAAAGTAGAAGTCTGATCATGAATAACAACATAACCCAAGTCTAGCCCATTTTTATGTTGGTGAAGCACTAGTTGAAAGAATGTCAAATTAAACATTACATGTTGATAAGCACTTTAAGTGCTGAAATTATTTTTAAAACATGCAGTTAGGTATTTGGTTTACAGTGCTGAAACTAATAATAAGCACTTGATGTGTTCGGTAAAGAAGTGTTGATAAGCTCTTCTTTTGATAAAATGACCAAAATATCCTTAATATTTTTACAAAACATTATAGATTTAAAAGTATCTTTGAAAGAAAAAAGACAAATGAGGATATGAAACAGAAAGGATGTTAAAGGTTTTGTTTTGGGAAAAGGCATTTTGATAACTACAAAAAAATATTAAGGATAACATAGTAAAAATCTTGGTCAAACTAAAAGTGCTTATTAGCTAAAAATACACAAGTTAGGGTGACCAACTTATGGGTTTTGGATGATTTTGACTTGTATGAACTTTGAATGTTACCAACACGTAGATAAGCCAGTTTGACATGAGATGACCATATAATATTCCTATATCCTCCTCCCCCCCCCCCCCTTCTCCTTCCACCCACCTCCTTACGCTCCCACTACCAAGCCTTCCAGTTTTCGTGTTAAACTGAATGCATCTCCAGCCCTGGAGCCTCAGAGCAATTGGTTGGAAAGCTAAACCAGGAAAATAAATGCCTAAGTGTTGTATAGTGTTTCGAATTGTCAATGCAGAAATGATTGGGGAAAGAGTGATATGAAGGATAGTCAAATATATATTTTTGTCAACCTAAATGACCTGGAACAAAAGAAAAAAGAGGAGATAAAACCAAATGATTACCTGGAGAGGATCAATCACGTGTTGATTAGGGAAAAGATCGTATGACTGCATAACAGAACGAAGTTCACCATCAAGCACCAATATCGATGCTTTGTTGTTTGGGGTGGCAATTGCAGCAAGCTTTAGGGAAGCATCAACAAGTTTAAATTCAGATAGTATGCAACCTGGAGATAATTTATGTTGAAGCTGTCGGGACGCCGCAATTTGTCCAAATTCCAGAAGAGAAAGGACAGCCCGTTCTAGCTCTGCAGGTCCAACTCTTTCCTCCCACTTTGAGAAAGTTGCTTCTATTTTAAGGTTTTCATCAGGTACCTGTGAATCCTCCTTCACATTAAAATTAATGGAGCCAGTTTCAGGCTCATTACTTCTGTCCACTGGATCAGCTAAAGACTTTCTTGAGGGCACAAAGCCTTTGGCTCTCCTTTTAACTTTTGCGCTGCCCAAAATGGTACCTGAGCTAGAATCTGACATCTGAGTGGTCTTGAGATGTGATTGGTTACTTTCTCTTGTATCATTCCTCTCTCCAGATTTGTTTCTCACTGAATTAATGTGGTTATCCATTTTAGTAATAATGCTTGCAGTTCGGTCAATAATGTTAGGCCCCTTGCCACTTGCAGGTTCACGACTAGAAAGGGTAAACTCTCCCTCGCTTTTCACTTGAGTTTCTGATTCAACAGCCAATAGCCATGCTCTAGTTTCAATTTCTCTCAAAAGATGCAAAGGACAAACTCTGATACATTTATCCAAGAGTCATATCAAGAGGTATTACAAATGAATATGTCAAATGGGGGAGCTCAGTAAAACACTTACGGGCTGCATTGAGTAATCATTCCACTCAACCATTGTAGAGAAAGCAACAACAGTTCATGAAGCTCTCTGGCTGGGAGATCTTTCTCCGCTGCCTCTGCATGCTTAAGGAAAAATAATCCCACCTACAGATTAAAGGTTCACCGCACCCGGATAAGGAAATTAAATAAGTCTCAATAGCAATCATCAGGTGAAAAAGCATCCAGACAAACACCCCCCCCCCCCCCCCCACCCCCC
>NW_006239688.1:4299-47037 GCF_000226075.1 Solanum tuberosum | reverse complement strand
CCCCCCCCCCAAACCCCAACACACACACACACATTCTTAATTAACAGCAAGAAAAATAGAGAGCAAAATTTACTTAATTTGAAAATGAAACAAACTGCAGGATAGGCTGATGTTACATCTGTCTCACAATGTAACTAAAATACCTGCAATGGTGGAAAGGAATATCTAAGAAAGAGAGTCTGGCAGTGACCCCATAAAGCAGCCCTTTCTTCCGGAACATCCCAAAGAAACTCCTTCCACTCTGCAACCATGGACTCAGCCTTCATGCATGAACATAAACACAGGGAGAGAAGGAGCTTGTAAGAGGAATAGATTGATAAAAAAATTGCAGTCATGAGTCAACTACAATGAGAAAGCTATGCAAAAAATAAAGGATGGACAAATCATTAGATAACAACAGCAGATTGCAAGATATGGTAATACGTCATATAACAGAAATCATACAAAAGAAGAAACACCAAAGGGACAAACAATTACACCACCAAGATAGCACATATGACACGACACTGTCCATATGGACATCAATGATATCTCTAGATAGATTATAGTTAAAAGATCTTAAGACAAACACTGAAAGCCGTGGAAATTAAGAACCACGGGCACAAGGATATTCAGAAAGTAAGAAATCTGGAGCATGTACGATCTCATACACAGGTCCAGTATACTTCTCCAAGAATTTGACTGATTAATGATTATTGCTCTTCAAGTCTTTTTTTTTCCTGTTTTCAATGGTCCATTCAGCATTTAGTACTAAAATTGTATTCACGTAGCCGCTCAATAGCAATTTTAAGTTTTTAACTTCCACTGAATGTGGTACAGAAAATGTTGCATTTAACATTAGGCTCTTGATCATTGTTAATTAATATAAGAAATAAGTGACCTTCACAATCAAGATGTCCTTTTCCCATTGCCCTCAACCCCAAAGACATTAACTTAGTTTGATTTTGAAAAACATACTAAACTATGATCAATAGATATACAAGTTGTTTTAAGTTTTCATAAAGTCATCCTTTTCTATTGGAAGTATTTCCATATGTTTATGTCATTATAAATATCTTTAACAAAAGTCTCATTTGGCTTTCTAAGCCAACTAAGGCTTTGGAACATAAGAGTTGCAAAGTCCATGAAACCTTTGATGGCTCTAAAAACAAGAATTGTATTGCTTCAAATTAAGAAAGAAATGGCTACTGAGATGCACCACTCTCTGTAAATGCCATGGCAATCTAAGATTGATTCCCGTGACCAGTCATGTTGCACATCCTTTATTTTCCCCACAACTAGAACCACCGAATACTTGTTACAGCACATATGACATATCATTAGGTTAATTTTTTCTAAACCCATGTGAATGCATACAATTCTTCTTTCATCAGTCAGTCGAGAAATCAAATCAGTACGCTTTACTATGTTCCTGCCTCCAGTCAAGAGAAACAAGCATAGGATTTGATATATCCTTTCTTTGATTGAAACAGCTCCTTTCATCTTGAATCAATTTAGTAATTAGTTCCACAGAAATCTATGCAAGCGATTTTTTTTGATAAATGACACAATATAAGACTATTGCGCATCAGAACTTTTATGTCTTCACTGACTCAATAGCGCAAACACTTGAAATGAATTCCTCTGTCCATTCAATGGATGACACAAACTGTGAGGTGACTTATATATTATGTTGCAGCCAACCCAAGCCCCTCCCCACACCAAATATCCCCTTCAGAAGGCAAGGAAAAGGAAAGAGAAGTATAAAAGGGGATTAGAGAAGGGAAGACAAATTTCCTATGCTATAGAACACAAAGGGGTAGCTTGGAACATGGACAAACTGTTCAGGCATTACACTTGAGAAATTGTTATTAGGTAAATAGGATTGTTAAATGGTGAACAATACTACAAGGAATGTTGATTTGGAAAGAAACAGAACAAAGATTTCCAAAAAAAAAAAATCCCTAGCTATTTTTGTACTGCAAGTGTTAATTGAATGCATCTTAAAAAAGGAATCACAGCCACAAAGAAAATCCTAACTCACAGAAAGAAACAGCTCTAGAAGAATGATGCTTGAGTTAAAAGCTGACAAGAGGAAAGAGAGTTCTAAATAGTAAGCCGAATACCTGTGTTTCGGTAACATGGTGTGTTGCAGATTTCCAAGACCCACCACTGGCCTCTAAATGCTTAGCCCAATTGCGTGCCTGTTCCCAGTGCCCATGTTCCTCTAAAGCTGTTAAAAGTGAAGCATCATCTAGTGGCTCGTTTCCAAGATGTAGGCCATCATTTTTGCGAAGAGAAGGTTCTGCCAAATTTACTTTGAAGTAGAGTCGTTGATAACATGTTGCAGCAGAACCTCCATCACCAAAATCAGTGGCAGTGAGGAGGTGTAATAAGCATCTTTTTTCATAAGGTGAAGGACATCTTGAGAGCATCGCATTAGCAGCTTTCACAGCAGTAGAACTTATCCATACACTTCCAATTTTCCCTTCTTTTCCAGCTTGTGTGTATACATGAGGTTCTTCCTTAATTCTAGCAGAAAAGGATCCCAGATGAGCTGATGCTTCAGAGAGGCGCATTTGAGAAAATGCCTGGAAACGAAACAGCAAGATTTGGGGTATATGGAATTAGACAACTGTTATTATATTCACGACATGTGTATCTTATTAAACGAAACAACTTAGTTACACATAATATTACACAATAGGAACAGCACTGCACATGATATTGTACACTAGAAACAACATCATTTAGTTCTGATGATGTATTATTTTTATATTTAGATGTCTGCCAGAAACCAATGAGATATGTTACACATGCAAGGAAGCAACAACACTTCTGTTCTGATTTAGTATTTTTAAGAGTGTGCTAGACACCAATGAGATTGTATCCCAATATTTTAGTTCTGTTCTTTTTTCCCAAAGTCTGGAGTTACAAGAGATAATAACTTTAAAGATTAAAGGGAATCCTTTATACAAACTAAGAAAGTAAATCCTTCATCCTCTGCTTGACAACCATAACATGCAGCTTTCTCTTAACATAAAAAGGCTCCATATAAAAAAAATCAGTAGCTATCCGATGAACTACTCTTGCCAAGTCCCCCAAAATTTCTCTCTCCCCCTTCCAAGTCCATTGCAATTAGCAGGTCAGCATGGGAAATAAAATTAAGGATACCGATATCCACTTTCAAGGAAGCAATAGAAGTCGTGAAGGAAAAAGAAATGAAGATGGAAAGAATATCACTTCACAGTGTTATATCACCAAATTGCACAAACTAAGGGGAACTAAGGGAAGGCAGCAGCAATTAGGGATAACTTGACCAACACGACACCAATGTTACAGGTGCATAAGTGAGGAAAACATATAACATGACTTGATAATTATTACATAACAAGTCACCCCAACACCAAAGAAAACTTACCACTAAATATATAAGTCAATAGCTTTAAAGTATTGATTACATCTTTTTGTCCAAACAGTGAAAAGGATCCTGCATATACATCTGGAAACACTATTATTCTTGAGTAGTAGCTGTAGCAATTCTAAGACTAACTTGAGACTCTTCCCAGGAGCTTTGTCATAACGATGCAAGTCAAAATTGCACCTTGCAATGTGAAAAACCCTGAGGGGACAAGAGTGGACTACTAAAATATTATGAATGTAAGGAGTCAATTATGTCATGAGACAATCAGCTGGGTGGCAATTTGAAAAGCTGTGAATCTCAACGTTGTATTTGGCACTATAGTGTGTGACCATCTCATCTAAAAACTTAAGTTGTTAGAAAAAACACTTCATATATTCTCAACACACCCTCTCACTTGCGGGCCTAATTATTTTCCATGGCCAAGCACATGAAAATTCTTTTTTAAAGGGTGATGGTGAGACTCGAACCCCGGACCTTTGCCTTCTTTGGCACGAAGTTAAAGGGTGTGACCATCTCATCTAAAAGTTTAAGTAGTTAGAGAGAGCACACTTTTATTTACCTAGTTATTATATTCTCAATTGGCACCATTACAACTACCAATATTGTGCTTTCAATATGGCAAACAACAAGGAAAGACAGCAAGAACAGTGATGAAACGTTTAACAACTGTCAGTCTGAAGCTAAGAAAATTTTCAGCAATTATAAGATTCTGAAGTAATGCCCCTTCATTTAAAAAAGGTAACGTGTAGTTGACATCAACGGTTCAGCATACCTGAAGAGCTCGGATAAAAGGTAAGAGTGAACATGAAGGAAGAAACATTTCAAAAGCCCTGAGCAGAGGAAGGAATAAATGTTGTTCACAAAGCACAGCAACCATTCTAGACAAAGAACCAGCCACTTCATCAGAGTCATTTGAAACTTTCTCGTCCTGATCAACTTGCTTTTCACATTCCTCTCCAGCAGTCATGTCTTGAATTCTCACATTACCATCTGCCTTTTGTACATCAGGGATTGTGAAAATTAACGAATTCACTGACACAGGCTCCATGAGTCGTCGACGCTTTGGGTTTTTGCGATTATAATGAACTGTAGGTGCTTTGGCAGATGCAGGTAGGGAATTTGTGGCTTCCACAGCAGCTGCGACATTGTTTGCAATCTGGGAAGCAGCATTATTAACTTTGATGGCTGATGTTTCCCTGTAAAGGATGTCCATGGGAAATAAATTTCCAGAAAGTAGTGAGCATATATGAAAGAAGGTAGAATTTTATTAATTAATGGAAAAGAAACAGAAATTATGATGGCAACCTTGCTGCAGTTATTTCTAGCCAAACTGTCAGGCAAGACAACGAAGAGACGTCTGGAAAACAAGAAGCAATTGCAGCCAAAAGTGACCAGCATAAATTCTTTGCTTGCAGAAGAAGAGCTTCTCCAGGCCTTGCTTGCCTCTCGCATTCAGCGATAATTCGAAATAGTTCGGCCGGTGCATACACATTCTCATCTGGAAATGATGTCCCGTTCTTCTTTTCTCCAGTATCTGAACTTGACGAAGAGCTAAATTTTTTCCTTGATTGTGTACTCTTCAAAATTGTTAGTATGTGGGTTTTCAGACGTGCATCACCGAACTCCTTTAATGCCTGACAGGTAGTACATAAATCAAGTGAGATGAAATTATGAGTTAGCTACAGAAGGTCTTTTCCTCATCCAAAATAAAACTGAAAGGAGAAATTTGTAGCAGTAACGACTTAGCAAGGGAACATGTAGTGATTGCCAAGAATTGGTCCTTGGGCCTCACTCAACCCAAAAGCTAGCTCTTGAGGGGAATCGCCCAAAACCATATAAGAAGACCAATTACCCATTTCCACAACCGATATGGGATTTCTAACATGCCCAAGACTGACATCTGGAGCGTGCACATTATAACATGGTGGTCCAACATCGGATAAACCCATTCCAATTACCCCAATGACTTTAGTACAACTCAACCCCAAAAGACAGTTCAAGAGGTCATGATGGTGCGGTGAGTGTGGATAGTTAGTGGTATTCTTATATAGTCTTGAGCAATCCTCACCTTGTGCTAGCTTAAGAGGTGGAGATTGCCCAAGAACATATAAGGAGATAACAGCCCATTTCCTCCACCAACATGGGAAACGTAACAGTGAAATAGATATGAAGCTTACTACTTCCATCACTGCCTCCAAGGTGTAGCCTCCAATTTGAGCTTCCGAGAGAAAACCAATCTGGGAAAAAAAGAAACACCCATAAATAGTCCATAGCAAGAAAAAGTTTTAAGTCAGCAATGATGTTTAATAAGCTCATACCCAGTCATTGTCTCTTGCTAATAAAGCAAGATATCTGGTGCTCACAGGAAGTTGATGCGCCTGACAAAATGTTGTTACCAAACTCCAGTGTTCACTAGCAGTTTTTTGCTGAGACCTCAGTTCAACTCCATCACCGTTACCAGTTAACAACCAAGAGCCACAAGTCACTCCATCAGCTGATGACGGAAGACTTGATGTTTCCAAATGTTGCAGGACAAGCATGAGAGCTCGAGATGGCTGTCTGTCAGAGGTTGTGTACTGATCACTTTTTTGAATAGCTTGATTGAACCAATCATTCTGGCAATAATCATCTGCCAATCCTCGTGCTAGAGATTCAGTGATATTATTGTCACTATTATTTGAATGAAATGAAGACCCCCTGGGGGAAAGTTGTTGAAGGTGATTGGAACAAGGGCCAGATTTATTAAAGGAGGCTATTCTTCTCAAAGCCGCAACATCAATTTGGAGTATACCAGGAGATAGACCACACAACTCCAATAGAAGAGCACAAGATGCCACCAACACTGAATCAGCGAAATGCACAATAGCAAGGGGAACAACCTAAATATGTAAACCAACAAATGCTTAAGAGGAATAAAAATCAGAATACGCTATCAACAGAATGTGAAACTCTGAGAGTTCTTGCATATACACTTCAGCTTGTTTTATAGAAGTCTCTCACACATAAATGGACTATTTCATCATAGGACTCATCTTTCAGCGATTTGTAGTCCAGCATAATAAAGAGCAGTCTTCTAGTGCACTCCAACCAAAGAGCATTTAGAGAAGGTGCATCTTCTAAATATTTATATTCTTTCAATACATTATTCTTATGATAGCTCTTACATAGTAAGTTCAACCTTTTTTACTACCTTGAAGCATAAATAAAATACTTATCAAAAAACTCGAAGAAAAGTAAGACCCAAGACAAAAGATATGAAAGCGAAACTATTTGACTGTAATTTGATTCAAATGATACCAACTACGACTATTAATATCAGGTATTTTCACTAACATGCTGTCACAGAGGTGCAGTAGATAAAGCATCTTGAAGTCATTCACACAAGATTTTTCAAAATTCTATTGTTTAATTGGCTCCTTAAGAACTTTTCTATAATATATGATGATGAAAGAGCAAAACGACACTTCAAGAACTGTAGTGAAAAGACAGTTTTTCCTTGTATACTAACATAAGTGTGAGAAATATTGGAGAAGAATATTATTGAATTATTGTCGTGTCTACATTATTACATTGAGACCCCATTTATAGACACTACAATACAATCCTTTACCAAGTAGGATACTATTTACTATTCCTATTTCTATTCCTATTCTATTCTAAATAGGATTGTATAAACCTATTCCTATTCTACTAGGATTGTATAAACTTATTCCTATTCTAGTAGGATTGTATAAACCTATTCATATTCTAACAATAAGGTATTTCAGTTTTCACATTATGACTATGAAAGGACAAAAGAAGTAGATATAGGGTTGATATGACTGAAATTAGAAAAAGAAGAATGCCAGTTTGTTAACTGATTAGAAGAAAATGATCCTTACAGATGAAAGAAACAACTGTTCGCTCTGTGTAATAGGTGAAAGAAGCATCTGCACGTCTGACTGGATGTTCGTTTGGCCTTGCACTGGAGTCCCATGCTGCCTACGTGAACTTTCTGACTTCAACTTTTGAACTCTATTTGACAGCAGCTGATTAAAAGCTGCCAATGCACGTCCACGATGTAAATGGTGCTCAATTCCGACTTTAGATTCCTAAAGCCAGAGAGTGACTTGGATTAGGGATGATAACATGAACACGGTTAAAAATTAGAAAAGGACCCAGAATACATGGAAGGCAAATTGTGAGCACCTTAACAAACTTTCAAATTCCATCAAAGATATTTCCAACCAATGAAATCTGAATATATCCATTTGGATGGCATCAAAATACAAAAGCAATAAAATATTGTGTATCCTTATCCTATGCCATGAGAATTACTACGTATAATTTAGCAGATAGCATGATAAACCAATTGAGTTTGACATGACATGAAAAGAGAGAACATAAAATATTGAAAAACCCTTCTGTCAGTTTGCCCTACCACAAAATATTGTGTATCCTCTGCCATGAGAATTACTACGTATAATTTAGCAGATGAAAAATTGGACTTTTCTCTGAATATATCTTTCTTCTTCATTTTCTTACACATAGTATACTTTTGCTTCAAGCAAACGGCATCCACATATGATAATTAGATGGAGAATCCATGTCTTCCCTTGGGAAATCTCACTTTTGTTTTTTCGAAAAAGGGGGTCTATGATCCATGATATGATGCACACGTTCCACTTCAGGATACAACAACAACATACTCGGTGAAATCCCATAAGTGGGGTCTAGGGAGGATAGAGTGCATGCACGCCTTACCACTACCTCATGGAGGTACAGAGATGGTTTTCAAAAGACCCTCAACTCAAGTGCAGCAATTTCAGGTATAAAGAAGAAGAAAACATGAAAACTAACAAGAGAAGCAGTGCAAAGCCTACAAGAAAAGAATATGAACAACAACAAAATAGTGCAGTAGTCGAAACACAATAAACAAATGATGATAGATATCAAAATCTAGAACGGCAAGAATACGGCTAGTTCAAGGAAAAACATCAACAAGCCTGAATCACAACACTTCACTACCTACTAACTTTCTACCCAATACACGACCTTCACACCCTCCTATCTCAAGTCATGTCCACAGTAATCTAAAGTTGCGTCATGTCCAGTCTAATCGCTTCTCCCCAATGCTTCTTTGGCCTACCTCTACCTCTTCTCGTACCAACTACATTCAACCTCTCGCACCTCCTCACTAGGGCGTATGCACATCTCCGCTTCATGTCCAAACCATCTCAATCTCGCTTCTCTCATCTTGTCCACCACAGAGGTCACTCCTACCTTACCCGGATAACCTCATTCCTAATCTCATCGCTCCTAGTATGCCCACACATCCATCTCAAGATCCATCTTCTGAACATGAGGTTCTTAACTGGACAACACTTTGCCTCGTACAACAATGTCGGTCTAACCACCACTCTATAGAACTTACCTTTAAGTTTTGGAGGTATCTTTTTATCACAGAAGACTCTGGAGGCAAGCCTCAACTTCATCCATGCCGGGAACAAGAGATCTTTAGCCAGACACAAGATCTAGTCAAAACAATTATAAGGCTGGATACCTGGACGACTAAGATTGTTCAAATATACAGTATATTGACATACATTTATAAAGGAAATAAAAACGCTAGTGAAGGAGAAGTTCAAACTTATTTTTAGGTCGTCTTCACATGACTTTATTGGACCTATAAAAATGTGTGACATAACTGTTAAGTGTTGATCCTCTGGATTGGACCTATATTGTGTCTGGTGAATGAATTAATAATCCTAACATATATTAGCCAGTATCCGGATAACTATTGTTTTATATAACTGAGAAATCCCCGAGGTCTAGCGGTGCACAATTCTAAACTCAATGGATAACGGGTTCGCCTATCTACCCTTCTCCACTTAAAATACCAGATTCTGATAAATTTTTCTGTGTTGAATGTGACATTTTGTCCTATGAATGTGCTAAAGCTGGTCAGCATGCAACATTGAACTCGTCATTATTAAATACACTACCAAACTAAACATTATATGATTATAAAGAGTCACCAAAGGTGAAAAGCCTCAAAAGGGTGTTGAGGAAGTCATAGAAAATGGTCCGGACAGTAACATTATCGTTGGAACCTTATCAAATATTTGCCGGAAAAGGGTTAACAGTCAATAAAAGTTGATGGAACCTAGATGGGTGAGATCAGAACCAAGAGGCGACCTCCAACAAGTGAAACAGTGGCCCAAAAAATGGCAGGAATGACAGCATGTGCCAGAGGTAATGGCGTGTGACTCCCAGAAAAAAGAGATTTTGGTAGCACATGAATTTGGGGCTTAGGTTGCACGAGCCTGCCGACCTTACTGGTGGTACCGATTTATGTGCAGTGCCTCCGGGAAGCAATGCCACCTCAGAGTGCTCGACAATGGGATTTATCTTCTATTATGTCACTAATAGCTGCATATTGACTATTTTCTCACTAAAGGTTCGGATACCATGAGAGATGAGAATACATGCGAGAAAGAATGAGATGTCTATTTCATAATGATTTTCCTAAGCTATTGGATGTTTAAACAGTACACACATACATTCTAAATTAGGAAAGAGATAAAGATTATACACCTTATCAAAAGAATTCAAGACTACATATAATTAAAAATAAACGTCTCCCTAGTTGATTCTACAATGTTATACAAAATACTCTTAATACTTGCAATAATTATATGGGCAAAGCATTGAATTGCAATTTATTAAAAATACATGAACTAATAACAATATTAAAAATTATTTCCATCTTTCATTATCAAAATAAATAAATAACAATATTAAAATTTCCAAAAGACAAACCATTCTAATTCAGATTAGAGATAAAAACAAATCTATAAGTTAACACAACAATTACTAATATATTCATTCATAACGTTTCCTTAACATCAATAGATCAATCTGTCTTCTATATTTATTTTTTAGTGGTCTCCCTTTAAGATAGAGCATGTGGACGTTGAGGTGTGTACTGTGCAGTGCCCGTACTAAATGGCCAATTAAGTGATGGAGAGCACCTAGCTTGAGTTGCACTGAGGATTAAGCACGCCTCAAGCGGGCCTGATCTTTTTATGGGCAAGCATGTAAAATCTTTTTTTGACTATAGATGGCGGTGAGACTTGAACTCAGAAGCATACGTAAATGACACTAAGGGGTCGTTTGGTAGAGTGTATAAGAATAATGTCAAATAGGGTGTATTAGTAATGCTTGCATTAGCAATGCATGTATTAGTTATGCTTGCATTAATTATACATAGGATTACTTTATGCATCGTTTGGTTTGATGCATAAAAAAAATAGTATGCATTGCATAAAAAAATTAATTTACAAAGATATCCTCCACTATTATGGTGGAAAAGATGTAAAAAAGGTTTTGAGGAGCAATTGGGTCTTTAATCATGCTAATGCATGCATTATAATCATTGCATTGCTACTACCTAGAAATCCATGGTATTAGCAATACACACCTTAATACACTATAGAGTGTATAACTAATGCCCATAGGTTGGAAAAGAGTACCAAACAAGGTACTAGTAATACACAAGGCTAATGCATGCATTATTTTTTCTAATACACTCTACCAAACGACCCCTAATATCTCAAAAAATTAATATTAGTAAATGATCACAGAAGCATTACTCACCTTTAATGAAGAATCATACAGCTCCTCCTCAATGTGTTTCTGGATGGCAACTTCCCAGGACAAGGGACTGATGTCAGAAGGAACAATGTCCCTCAACAGAGAGGGATCATCCACTGGCAAATCTGCAATCGATTGCCAACCAAGTGGGCCCTACCATAACAGAGATATTACAACCAAGCATGAAACAGGCACGTTAAGAATTTGATAGTTAGGAGTTTGTTATAATTAACTTAGAAACTGCCAAAGATAGACTATTGTCTCCATAGTATATAGTAGTTGGAAGATCCTACATTGCTTTCCATCCCATGAAACCTTTTTAAAAGAGCAAGTGATTAAGTTAAACGACAACTGGAGTTTCATAGGCAACCTGTACATAAAGCTGAATTAATCTCCGGACAGCCTTAGGGAACCAGCATGGAAGCATCTGTGAGAGTGAAGTATCATGTGCTGAAGAGAAGAATACACTCTCACGCCAATTCAAATAGTCTAATAAATCAGAATATCCAAACACTGCAGAAGACATAGTTAATAAGGAAAAGGTTATAATCAGATAAAAGCGCAACTTTGGTTAGGCCTACGTGACTCCATTACTGGAGAACTTCTTGAGGTCCTTCCAGGTGACAAGCAAATTTAGGGGCACAAACCTAGAGATATTAAAAAGTAGCAACTTACATTTCGGTTTAGGACCTATACTGCTGCAAGTTGGATCTTGTCCAAAACATGCTGCAGTTAGTGCACGCCACAAAGTAGGAAAGCGCTGGAGGAATGGCCTAAGATTCTCCAATGTACACTGTACAGAACTATAGAGCCTGTTCACGCTACCACTGCTCAAGCAATCTTGAATCGGAATTGGGGCATACATCAATGTGGCCAAAGCTGCTATTTCTCCTGCTCCTTCCGCGATGTCATCAACAGTACATATTATGTCATCTATATCCATGGTGCTGAAACTGTTACCAGCAACTAAATTATGTGATACAACAGCACGGGCATTAGAGAATGAAGCTTCATACTCTTTCCCCTTGACTCTTTGCAAAAGCAACCACTTGGCCCATTGGTTATCTCCCTGATGATAATATAGAAAGAAAACAAGAAAGTTAGTGAATTGGGCTGTCAAAAAGGACAAAAAGATAGTACAAAAGTAAAAGCTTCAGTTAAAGAGAGATGGAAATATATAGCTCTATAAACCAATAAATCTTTTTACAGGAAATCAGCAATTAAGGACAAGGCACAATTTAAGGCTTCTAGTGAAAGGGCATAAAAGACATCAATGGAGCAAGGTGCAAAGGAATGCAAGTTCTGAAAAATGTAACTAGATGTCCGCTAGTCAATGAACTTGAGAATTATCATTTTGTTTGACCTTCCACTAGCATTTTCATTTAGACATAATTTATATTACACGTAGTGAAAAATAGTGAAGCTCTGTGATCAGTGCACCCTGAAGGACTGCATTACCGTCCAGGGAGGCTTATACTAGCATATAGCTTCCCTAATATAAACCACCTGGGAGTATGCAATGAAGGAGACGTTTTAAGATTGCATCCTGGTGTCCATTATGCAAAGAAGCTGAGGAGACTATATAACCACTTGTTTCTGCATTGCAAAAGCACAGCACAGTTATGGAACCGTCTTTCACCGATTGCATGGTTCCAACAGACAGTTTGATACTTCAGCCTTTCAGAAGTGGAAACCATATGAATATGGGTTTCCATTATGGCCGAGTAACAATCAATAATAGGATTGAAACTCTAAGGTTCTCACATAATGAAAATCTATACTGGATACCTAAGCCAAAGAAAAATATTATCACATAATGATAAGTCGAGTTTACTCACTGCTGCATCCTGCATCCAAGAAACTGATTCATGATCTAATGCCAATTTGTGGTGGTCAAGGTAAAGATCCAGGAAATTCAGCAAGTTGTGCTGTGAACAGTAGTGTACGATAACCTTATGAAATGCTTGGATGGAATCTGGATGAGTTCTGGCATTACTAATAGCCAGTACAGATTCTGACCAGCTATCAGCGGGCTCATCCGTCAGTAAAGATTTATGCACATCACGAATAAAACCTGACTGGGCAAGAAGAGCCACAATATCTGCAGTAGATCCCCAGTAATCCTTCAGAAAAATAAATTTCTTAGCAAGTTCCCGCTCCATAAGCATTAGCAACCACATGGAGCACATACTGTGCGCAGAAAACCTGAATATTTGGACACTCGGTACATTCATGCAAACAGCATCCACCTCTTCAAGAGAATATATGTAACTGCCACGGTCATGAGGTTTCTGAAGATATTCGTCAACTGATGAAGAGCGTACACCATCCAAACTGACACTGAGGCTTTCACTGGTTAATGCGTATGATGGGATTGCCTCTAAGAGACTTGATACATCCAACCAGTCACTATGGCGAATGTGGTAATCAAGTTGTGACTCCCACAAAACATTAACCCCCATCAGGGAAGGTTGATCCAGCACTATCTGTCAGAAAATAAGATTATGGTTATTGCCAGCAATGCAGATTTAACAGACCAACAAAGTCGCCTAAACACAAGATGGAATAATGAAATATAAAGGGATATAAAACAATCAGTAGTATCAAAGAAATTTATCAAAATAAAATGATTTTCTAATTTGATTCTATAGAAATTCAATCTTCATTTTCCAAGCCATTAAGGAGCTGAGGAAGAGGGGTGGCTCCATGAGTTGGAATCCTTTGGCTCAAGTTCCTAGTCAGCAGAGAGTGCTTGGGCTGACTGAGATTAGTACATCTTTCAAATGCTTTTCACTCTCTAAAAACAACTATAAAAAGTTGACAAGCTGTTAATCGAACACACGAAAGGTGCAGTGTCCTCCGGTTAGAAGGCTCCAAGTTGTAAATGTTAACATTATGCTAATATAGTGTAGCAACAAATGATTATAGTAATTCTTGTGAATCAAAATGTGTTTATAAAGAAAATAGCATGCTAAACATAAGAGCCAAATCAGAGTTCTGTTTCTTTTGTTCTTTTTTTTTATAATGGTAACACTATATTCATCAGCATTTAGGGAATGCTGACCACCTTATTTACAGTTCAAAAGTGTTGCTCATCTTAGAAGAACTAATTGCATCTCTTCACAAGGGACCTATGAAATCTATTTAAGATTCAGCATCCTCAACATAATTTTCCTTGCACCAAAAATACAAAGATAAAATACATCTCGACTAAATTCTATTTAAAGAACTAATGTTTTCTTGAAAACACCTAGCGTTTCTCTCTATCCACACAATACACCACATACAAGCTGGGATAGAGTTTCACTTCTTTTGCCTTACAGAATCCCCCCGCCTTACACCAGCATTTACCAAATCCATAATTGATTCTAGCATAACCCATTTCAATCATGCTCAAAAAGATCTGCCACAGTTTTCCAGTCATTCTACAATGCAAAAAAAATGGCTATTGTTTTCTGTACTCTTCTCCTTACATAAGAAACATCGCTTAATTGAATACCCATTCTCTGCAAATTCTCATGCATTAAACAGGCTCTCCTAACCACCAGCCAAGAGAAACATATTATAACTTTAAAAGAAGCTCTTATTTCCCAAATGCTCTTCGAAAACCTGCTTATGTCTTGTTGGCCATTTGAAACTAGAGATTGGTCTATGCTGATTTGGCAGTGGAGAGCTTCCTTCCACTTCCTTCTCATATCATAGAGTCTTAATTAACTGTTGTTCCCTTGAAGCTTTCCAAAACTTTCAGAAATTCACCTACTATTTCAAACTCCCAATCATTGAGTGACTTTCTGAAGGAGAAATTCCAGCCATGTGGACTCTATGTGTCTTCAATTAATGCTTCTGGTATCATATTTAGACAACAAAGATCAGGAAAAACCATATTCAAAGGGCCATGACCATCCAATTGTCATTACAAAAGCTCCTTCTCTTCCTCAAAATTCTCGGCTGTTAGAATCGTTCCCCCCTCGCTGCTAGCCATGTAACACCTTTCTTGGCACCCCGGGAATCCAGATCGAAAGATGTCTATTCCCTAGAATTGGACGGAACCTTTTGTACATCCTAAATGAAGCAAGCTATGATTAAAGAAAATAAAGGCCTTGCCAAAAAAGGAGACTTGGGAACTTGTCATTTCACCATCAGACAAGAAGTTGGTTTGCAGCAAATGGATCTTCACTGTGAAACGTCAATAACTTGATTGGAGGATTTAAATAAAGATAGGTGGCTATGAAATTCACTCAAACCTATGGAGTTGATTATCTGGAGATATTTTCTTCAGTTGCAAAAACGAAAATATCAGATTCTTTTATCCTTGCAGCAAATCTTGATTGGGACTTGCAACAGCTTGATGTGAAGAATGTATTTTTCAGGGAGACTTAAAACAAGAAGTATATATGGAGATCACTCCTAGATTTGATACTGAACAAAGTCAGAGAAAGGTGTACAGTCTGAAGAAAGCCTTGTATGGACTGGCGCAATTCTGTGAAGCTTGGTTTGACAGACTTTGCTAAGTGATGATCTCTTTCAGTTACCAACTAAGCAAATCACACCCCCTTCATAAGACATCAAAAGGGCAAACTCACTCTGCTACTAGTTTATGTTGATGACATAGTAATGACAGGAATGACAAAGAGGAGATGACCCGATTGAAGAAGTTATTACCACAAGAATTTAAGATTAAAGATCCAGGAAAACTGTAGTATTTCTTAGAAATTGAGGTTGCTGGATCAAAAGAGGAATCTTTATTTCTTAAAGAAAGTATATTCTAAATCTCTAGAAGGAAACTGGTACAACAGGTTGCAAACCAGTAGAATCACCTATTGCAACCAATCACAAGTTACAAACCAAAGATGGAGAATCAGTTGATAAGAACAGATAGCAGAGGTTGGTCTTATTTACCTCTCTCACACTATAACAGACATAGCCTAATCAGTCAGCTTAGTGAGTTGGTTCATGCATGATCATCGAGATCCTTGTATGCAATGGCAGAGCCAGATATTTTACTAGGGTGTCAGAATATACAAAATATAACACATGTAGAAAAATAAGGGAGTCAACATATAGCATATAAACATAAAATTAAAATTTTAACGTAGCTAAACAATGTAATTTTCGAGCAACCCCTTAGCTAAGGTAGCTCCACCACTGTTCGTATGCAAGCTGCCTTTTACATTTTGCAGTATCTGAAGTCTGCTCCAGGAACTCTATTTTTCTCGAAACATAGTCACCTCTAGATAAAAGCCTTCAAAGACGTGGGTTGGGGTGCATCTCTAGATAACAGAAGATCTACATCCGGTTAGTATACACTAGTAGGAGGGAACCTAGTTACTTAGAGAAGCAGAAAGCAAAGTATAGTAGTCAAATCTAGTGCAGAAGCAGAATATAGAGTTATAGCCCAAGATGTTTGTGAACTTCTTTGGCTACAAAAGAATTGAGATTGTCTGAAAAAGGGTAGCTTTCCTTGTACAGCGACAACAAAGTTGCAATCAGTATAGCATACTCAGAATCTTGTTCAACATGACCAAACCAAATATGTTGAAATTGATCGACACTTCATCAAAGAGAAGTTACAAGTGGTACCTTGAGTTTGCTTCATTAACCGTCAAAAGAACAACTAGCGGATGTGCATACAAAAGTACTTTTCATACTTAGGTTTGCAAGTTTGGCATGTGCAACATCTTTGCACTAACTTGACCGGGAGTATTGTTGTGTTAATTGATTAACATGATTTTAGGAGTCTTTATTTTCCTAGTGTTATTATAGGGATAGAATTTATTTATTTTTATTGTAATTGATTGGTTTTCCTTAATTAGCTATAGGGTTCATGACTTCATTCTATAAATATCCCTTTCAAGAGATGCAAAGACATAAACAACTTATAAAAGATGAAGAAGCAAATAAAGAAGATGGTTTGAGTTGGGCAATTAGGGTTATGACTAGGAATGGCAATGGGGCGGGGTGGAGAGGGTGCAGGGCGTTAAGTCTAGCACACAAGAATTTCCAGTCTCCCTGCACAGCATTTTTTTTTTTTTCAACCCGCACCACTCCGCAAAACCCACCTGCTTAGATTTTTTTCCATCTTTTTATTTTTCTAGAAAATAAAAGTTTCACATTTTTTTATACTATGAGAGACTGTTTCCTATAGTTATGAGAGACTCTTTCCTATAGTTAAAATGCACCAGTTTTTAATTCTGACATTATTAAGCATACACTCAAAAAAAAAAATCTCATTTGCACTCAATAAAACATGTTATATTATAGTCTAAATTATCTTCAATTCCTTAGCGCAATTCTCTGTGATTAAAAAGTTCATATATATACTTTATAACTGCACTACATGTGAAGAGACATATGATGATGTAAAATTCTTGAGTGACTGTCAAGAGGCACTTAGCACAACTGAATACTATTTTTTAATTGGAAAAGTCAAATAATGTAAAAAAGAGTTTGTTAATGCATTGAAGCATAAACTGTAAAGATTGCAGTTTCTAGATCTTTATGTGGCAATATATCAGAAAGAGATCTATTTGGTTTATAAAAATTCAAAATAAATTCTTGGAACTGAAAAAAAAGGGCTCCGAGTACAAAATATCATATAGATATATTTTTTGAAAATCTTAAAAAATCATTGAGAGATAAATTTTTCATGAAAATCTGAGAAGAGACTGATAGTTGAGAGCTTCAATCTTCTTAAATCAGAGAAGAGATTGGAGATTAAAGCAGGAGAGTGAGTGAAAATTTTAACCTGCAGTCTTAAACCCGCCATACCCCACCCGGTCCCATTGCCATCCCTACTTATGACCAACTTTTTAGCCCAAGTTTACTCAACTCATCATTACCTAAGCAAACCTTGGCAGGATGGATGACTCAACCCATTTTTACTGGGACAAATTTGACCTAACCCACCCATTAGACACCCCTTCCGATAAGCAGTAAATTTCTGGAAGCATCAGTTAAAAGTTACTTACGCAATCAACAGTTCTCTGATCCCAGACATCAAACCACAATGCAGCAGCACTCCAGTAACTAGAATGAGTACTATCATTGTCAGTTTCAGGAGCAATTGGTTGTTCGTTGACATTCATCCATGAACCCAACACAACTCCATCAAGTTCACCACAGGCAATAACTAGGTCTCTCCCTAAGGTAGCCAATAAGTGCAGTTTTATTTCTTCTGTTGCATTTCCATTTGATACTCCCTTGAACTCTTTGTGCCGGCAAGAGAAGGTACTCCAGAAACTGCTGCAAGGATAAACCCTCTTCGTGCAAAAGCAAACTGTCAGCTTGAAATTCAACTCCGATCTAGACTCATAGAGCCAGTTAGGGGAACTTAAGTAACAATAATTCCACATACCTCAATCAGTGAGATCCTCTCCAAAATTTGCCACTCATGTGGACCAAGATACCCAAGTCCTTTCATGACTTCGACAATTTGCATCCGTAGAGATCTCCGGACAGTACCGAAAACTAACTGTTTAAGGCTGGTTTCAATATCTTCGCCCAGCTTTTGAAGTGTTGCTACAGCAAGTCCAGTCTCACCCTGATCATGAATGATAGCTGACTCATTAGACATACAATATCTGTTTATACGAATAATCAGAAAAGACCTACCTTCAGAAACAAGTCATAAGCAATAGCTCTTCCAACTTCACGAACTTCGTTGAATGTATCCTGATTTTCCTGCTCTGACATCAAATCTCTTGAACGATGAAGATGCAGCTTAAGAACGGCCAAAGGAAGACGACCAGAAAGTATAGCATCTTTGACAACTGTTTTGACATCCAAATTATCTATCTCCCACCGTGCAATCATATCCTTCGGATTTTCTATAGAAAAAATTCTTTTTTCTTCAGATATTAAATATGGTTCCTTAAAAGTGTCCAAAGAAGAAGTGTCTTTGCCATCAAATGCATCCACAGGCATCAAAGCAAGGTCTTCGCCATTATTTCTCTCCATCTCAGAAGCAGAAATCAGACCCTTTTTGGTTGAAGCCTCCAAAGATAAGATATCAGCAGGAAAATCGAGAATACTGGACTCATCCTGTGACAAATCTGTCTCACCTACAGTTTCACCTTGATCCACCTAGAATACGAGATAAAGGAAATGAATATGTATCAACATCAAGCAACTGATAATATTGAACTTTGGAGGACCAGACCAAAATACCAATTCCTGGCCTAGCCTTTTGCATTTGTATGTGAGTTGCCACTGCAGATTCCGTATGATCTCTAGAAAGTGAGCCATCTTCTGAAGCCTTTCCAGATCTCCTGTCCCGCCAGGTCTACTAACTATCAGCTCTGAAGAAAGAAAAGAATTTTGCACACCTCCAGCTTTCTGCGACTCCATTCCATCTTTCTTATGCTGCAGTAAACCATATTCTCGTATCATCTTGGTGGCAAAGCTAGTTCCTAAAGCAAGAAGCCTGTATCAAGATCTAAGCATAAGAAAGAGAACCTAAGTGAATTCAGACAATAAAGCTGACTATCATACCATAGAAATAAGCAATGAGTTATCTTATTCAACCATCATAAACTAACCACATAACTAAGTTAAGAACTTCCAAACAACAAGTTAATCCCCATGGGCTAAAGTTGACACTACCATATTATGTCTTGATTTATTAGATGCTCTATAACTCTTGCCTTAGAGGCAAGATTTATCACAAAAATTTCAAAGAACAAGTTGAGCCTTGTGGACAACATTTTACACCATTTTTACTAAGTCTAACTTATGGGGAACACAATAACTTTTGCCTTAAGAGGCAAAGCATATCTCAAGGGTTAAAAAAATAACAGATGCTTAATGGGTAATAGTTTACACTATTTCACTATGTCTAACTTATGAGATGCTCTATAACTCTTGCCTTAGAGGCAAGATTTATCACAAAAATTTCAAAGAACAAGTTGAGCCTTGTGGACAACATTTTACACCATTTTTACTAAGTCTAACTTATGGGGAACACAATAACTTTTGCCTTAAGAGGCAAAGCATATCTCAAGGGTTAAAAAAATAACAGATGCTTAATGGGTAATAGTTTACACTATTTCACTATGTCTAACTTATGAGATGCTCTATAATTGTTGCCTTGGAGGCAAGACTTAGAACCAAGAAATTCAAAATAACAAGTTGCCCCTTGTGGGATTTACTTGACACTACCACATTGTGTCTTAATTTATGAGATGCTCTATAACTCTTGCCTTAGAGTCAAGACTTAGCCCAAAGACTTTCAAACAACAGGTTGTGCCTCATGGACAAAAATTTACACCATTTTCACTAAGTCAAACTTATGGGGAACACTTTACTCCATTTCACTATGTTTAACTTATGAGATGCTCTATAAGTCTTGCCTTAGAGGCAAGATTTAGCCAAGGCCTTTCAAAGAATAAATCACACCCCATGGGCAAGACTTGGCACTATCACCTTGTGTCTTAATTTATCGTATGCTCCATAACTCTCGTCTTAATAGGCAAGACATAGCCAAAGGGCTTCCAAAGAATAAGATACGCTCCATGGGCAAGAGGTCTTGATTTATGTTATATTTTATAACTATTGCCTTAGAAGTTAGAGGTAAGACTTATTAGCGAAGGACTTTCAAACAAAAAGTTAAGCCCTGTGAGAAATATAGGAAAAGAATATTATTGAATTGTTGTTGTGTACATTATTACATTGAGACCCTATTTATAGACCCTAGAATACAATCCTTTACCAAGTAGGATACTATTTAGTATTCCTATTTCTATTTCTATTACTATTCCTATTCTAATAGGATTGTATAAACCTATTCCTATTCTAACACTCCCCCTCAAGCTAGTGCATACAATTCATGTACCTAGCATGTTACAAATGTAATTAACACGAGGATTGATGAGGTGCTTGGTGAGATATCTGCAAGTTGATCACTCGACTTCACAAAATTGA
The DNA here is from genome assembly GCF_000226075.1 of Solanum tuberosum. Taxonomy (NCBI): domain Eukaryota; kingdom Viridiplantae; phylum Streptophyta; class Magnoliopsida; order Solanales; family Solanaceae; genus Solanum; species Solanum tuberosum. The sequence continues at coordinate 26,081 of NW_006239688.1, read as the reverse complement.
CAATCAATCTCAATGTGCTTGGTCTTCTCATGAAATACTGAATTTGATGCATAATGCCGATAAAACACAGAGTAATAAAATTAGAGTGTTGGAACTCTCCAAACCAAACTTGCAAAGACTGTTTCAGACCATAGAGTGACTTACGTAATCAACATACAAGGCTACTAAACTCCCCTGAGCAACAAAATTAGGTGGTTGCTCCATATAGACTTCTTCACAATGCACCGGTCGTAAGTGCTCAAAATCTAGTATAAAGTATATGGATCATGTTGGAATCAATAGACGAGTTGATATCAAACGAGTCACCGAAAAACTGGCCAGAACATGCTCATATGCCGAAGTATTAGATTTGATGGCTAAAAGTGGTCACAAACTAAGAAATAAAATTATATGGGTAGGGTCGGAATGATGTCACGACCCAACTAGAAAATAGAAATTATATAGGATAATTCGAATTGATGGAACGACCCCATTGAAAAAGAGTAATAATATGGGTAGGGTCGGAATGATGGCACAACCCTACTGAAAAAGAAAAATTATACGGGTAGGGTTGGAATGATGGCACAACCCTACGCAAATCAGATTTGAGGAGTCACCGGAAAGACGAATGGAACTATGCAAATCAAATCTAAAGAGTCACTAAAAAGACACATGATGCTATGCAACTTAGATATGAGAAAATAGTTCGGAAAAATCCATGGTACTACACAAATTATATATGAAAAGTAGTCTGGAGAGATGCACGATGCTACGCAAATCAGATATGCAAAAAAAGATAGTCACCAGAAAGATGGAACGGTGCTACACAAATACCAACGGATATGGGGTTGACACAAAACAACGATGCTACGCAAATCAGATATGCAAAAAAAGATAGTCACCGGAAGGATGGCACGGTGCTACACTAATTATATATAAAATAGTAGTCACTGGAATGATGGCACAGTGCTACACAAATTAAATATGAAAAAAAAGTCACCGAAAAGATCACACGGTGACCCAACTTTTGCTAACATAATCGTTGGCCGGACGGGCAGCATATATGGATAATAGCAGCCCGCCGACAGCGGAAGCTCTTTGATTGTTTACCAAGATCGTAGAGGCTCTGATACCATGTGAGATGATACCATGTGAGAAATATAGGAAAAGAATATTATTGAATTGTTGTTGTGTACATTATTACATTGAGACCCTATTTATAGACCCTAGAATACAATCATTTACCAAGTAGGATACTATTTAGTATTCCTATTTCTATTTCTATTACTATTCCTATTCTAATAGGATTGTATAAACCTATTCCTATTCTAACAAGCCCCATGGGCAAAAAAAAAAGAGAGAGAAAAACTCTTCTAAAAAATAGAGAAAAGAAAAAATAATAAATGAAAGAAAAATAAATAAAGAAAAAATAGTAAATGAAAGAAAAATAAAAAAAGGCGAAAAAATAGAAGTTGCGAAAAAAGAAAACAAAAAAGAGAAGAAAAAATAATAAATAAAAGAATGAGAAAAATGAAAAAGAAATTAAAAAAAAAAATGAGAGACAATTGAGCATGGAGAGTTGCTTAAAAACATTTGAGATGTAGAGGGGCAAAAATGTAATTTTACTCTACTTAAAGTGGAAGAAAGGTCATTCTTTAAAGACTTCTCGTATGGGGGACAAAAAATCTAGACCACTACATTTGGGGGACACCTTGTGTAATTTTTTGCCTTCATGAGCTAGCTTTTGGGGTTGAGTTAGGCCCAAGATCCATTCCTTCTATTAACAAAGGAAAGATGGTTTGCTACCATTGAAAGGATACCTTCACTTGCTACAATCTCAAGGACGTATGCGGCCTCTTAGATTTGGCAACAAGGCATGAGGCGCATGGGCTTTTTCTTGAAGCAAAGCAACATATTAATTTTTACAAAATGTTAAAGAGTAATACATAAATTGAGTAATGACTCGGAAACCAGAGTAGAACATCAGAAATTAGCAAGAGAAAACAAGTTAATAACTTAATATTTGCATCTTTACATATGAATGAGAAATAAAACTACTACTATTTAGTATGCCTCAACCCCGAGCTAGTTGGGCTGAGTTAGAAATATAAAAGGTCCGTTTATTTTTTGAGAATATATAAAAGGTTTTTTTTTTTTTTGGTGAAGTAATTAAATTGCATTAGAAAGGCATCAAGAAGATGCAAAGGTTACAACTAAAAATAAAGTTGCTTCAAACATGAAAATAACATGAAGCTAACTGTGCAAAAACCTGTAAAGCAGCCATAAAGATAAACCCCCTTAAACCCTACTGTGCTAGAGTTAAGGAGCTAACAAAATCCAAAAAAAATTCCATACTGTTTACAGGGGAGAGAAGGTTCCAATTATAGAGACTAACTAAACACCTAGTCTTAATGGTGCTTATGGGAGTTGATATTCCATCAAAACATCTGCAGTTTCTCTCTTTCCAAATGCTCCAAAAAAATTAGTGTTGGGATCATCCTCCAAGTACTTTTGATGGTGTTGTCAACTCTCCTACATATCCAGCTAGCATAAGCATCTTTGATGGAGAGGGGCATAAACCCATTGGAGGCCAAACAATGAGAAGAAGAAATGCCATATGTCGACTGTTGTGGGGAAGTGCAAAAAAAGATGGTTGACACTTCCATTGTCTTGTTTACAGAAAAGACATCTGTTGATGAGAATGATGCCCTTTTTCCTAAGGTTGTCTTGTGTTAAACATGCCTTATGTAGGGCTGTCCATGCAAAACATAATATATACCCTCATGATTTTCATTTATCGTAGGTGTTTTTTTAGGATGAATTTATCGTAGATATTTTTCTAATTCTATTGTTTATAAATTGTTGTTGTGTCATTATTACTGCGTATTAAGCTTTTTCATTTGACCCTTTTTCATAAAGCACATGATTTAATTTCACATTCACTTAAAGGCCGAGCAAACTCTGACGTTTTTCACCATTGACAACACAGGCAGAGAACCCATCTAGCAAAGCTGAAAAGAAATGATAATTATCGAATTCACAGATGAGAGAATTAAGTAACCATAGCACAAAATTTTAAAGTAACACACCTAGAAAATTGCATACCTTGATGCAGAAGAGACCTCGTTATCATTACCAACTTTGCAGGACATCAGATAAACAACAGCAAGGAGCATCCTCAAGATGCCTTCTTCAGCCAAATTGACATGAGCAAGCATTTCTAAAGACCTGTCCATAAATAAACAAACATAAGATTTTATTCCATGCCATGTCTCTAAAAGTCTTCCAGAGACAAACCTAGAACTGATATTTTAGAGATGAAATGACTGTAAACCAAATCCAATTCACATCCAGTTTCGTTTATCCAATAATCTTGTTGGACAAATCTGAGCCATCAAGCAGTATTGTTTCTTAATACCTTATGGAGTTTCAAGGTAATTAGCTAAGTTTTTTCTTTTAGTTTTATTCAGTCTCTATCCCTCCTGTACAGATGATCCAAATGAGTGAGCCAAAGTTAATAGTTTCGGCACCTATTAGTCTTGGTGCCTTAGCCAGTAACATGTCCTCCTCACTATTACCTTTCTTTTGACTTTACATATCATAAAGAAAAGTTAGATAAATCAACACGTTGAATATAATTCAGGATAGCTAAAGTACCAGGTTTCTTATATTTAAGGTAGTGTTCCATTAATTAGTAAATTTACTTTTCTGCTACCCCTTTGTCACTCAATCAACTCATAACTGGACTTTCTTAAGAGTGGCACAAACCCAACTTGTGGGATAACACTGGTATGTTGTTATTTATTCCTATAACTAGATAACCTACCCGCGCTTCGCACGGTAATCCATGACCTCATTAAGATTATGAATAATGAATAATCATTTTCTAATATCCGAATATTAGAAATTTGGTATTGTCACATATATTAAGAACTTGAAAGATTGTAAAAAATTTACTCTTTGATGAATTTTATCTTATCTTCAATTATAATAATTGTTCTTTGATATAATTGGCTTCTCAATATTGAGTGTTTTTCATAGATTAGTCAATTATCACTCCCTCTATTGTTTTGTACATGTGCATGCAAAGTATAAGATACTCAATTTGGTGGCCTATTATTTCTTTAGCCAGTAGCAGCTAGTTTTCCTTGCTCTTCCATGTCATTATCCATAAACACCCCTAAATATGCCATAATAAATTTATCATGTGAAAGTATTAGCCCCTCGTATTCTCATATGTGTGTTCCTTGATTATTCTAGAGCTAGTAGATTGGATGAGTTGTGACCTTTCCGAAAGGTTGTGACTTTTCTGAAGGGTTGTGTCTTTTTTGATAAGGCACAATAAGCACATGTTCATACTACATTTGTTGGCTATAGATAGAGGGCCCTCTCACATTTTTAAACTTCGAATTTTCTAAGTTTTCTATTCTTCTTCTTAGAACACCCAATCTAGTACATATTTACCTTTTCACATTGAAGGATTATGACGTTTTCAAAGGCTTGTGACTTTTCTAAAGAGTTGTGACTTACAAATTCATCAAAGATAAAACTTCACAAATCATTGAATTAAACACTAATGTAAGTTGTCGGACAAAATGTTGACAGAAGGGAAAAGCCCACAAAAAGTAGATACGAACCCAAAAAATGTCATGGTCGTGATTAGTTGTTCAAGAATTGAGCAACTGAAATAGTTTTTCTTTTGACATGTTGAATGGAGGAAAAAACTATAAGGAAATTATAGTTTTGTTTCATTATTTTTTTTGGTGAAGATCCAAAGTAGACTTCCAAGGAATTGACAAAGTTCCACAGAAATTAGGGATGAAATTTGTCATGAAGAAGAAGATACAACAATGGGTATGATTTGCCTAGTTTTTATAGGTAGTTCTTGAAGAGGTGCAACCGAAGGGATGCAAGAATTGAAGAAACGGGTTTAAAGGTAAAAATAAAATAGGGGTAAAAAACCTAAAAGTACGAAGAAAAACATAAAAGTAAATTCCTGAATTCTAAGGGCGCCATGTAGGTGGGACTAAGATTCTCTTTTATATATTATTTTTTGGGAAAATTGTGCATTATAGCAAACTATTAATTCAAAATAAATGTTATAGCTATAGTTCAATTTAATTCCAATTCGCAGCAAACTTCTTGCCATTCGCCTCTCTCTCTGGAATTTCGCTCGCCACTCTCCTCTTTTTAAGCCCTCTCTTGCTCGCCTCTCTCACTTTATACAAACACAAATGTATAATTTGTGTTTGTGTTTGTATAAAGCGAGAGAGACTATATATACAAATACAAATACATATTTCTCCGTCCTATACACTTATAATTATACAAATACAAATCTTCCCCTGCCTAGTTCTCTCTTGCCTTTCTCTCTCCCTCAAAAGCATACAAACACAAATTATAGAAAAATACAATGTATAATTTGTGTTTGTATAAAGCGAGAGAGAGATTTGATATACAAATACAAATGTTTTAATTCAATTCAATTGTATACGAATTCAAATTTTATGCAGATATACAAACACAATCATTGATACATATACATAATAGTTACATATATACAATTATCTAACCGATATACATATACAATTCACCTCTCTCCACTCTCTGACCTCTCTCTCCCAATCTCGCTCGCCACTCTAGCCTAACACACATATACATATACATATACATATACAAACACAATTTTCATACAAATCGCCGCAACTTTTATACAAATCTGCCACGATATATACAAATCAGATGCTCCATAGCAAACATAATTTGGCTATGGAACGCAAATAGAAAAATTGTAGCTATAGAGCGCTAATATGATTTTTATGTTCGCTATTCCTAAAATTTACTCTTATTTTTTTGGTAAAGATCCAAAGTAGACTTCCAAGGAATTGACGAAGTTCCACAGAAATTAGGGATGAAATTTGTCACGAAGAAGAAGATCCAACAATGGGTATGATTTGTCTAGTTTTTATAAGTAGTTCCTGAAGAGACGCAACCGAAGGGACGCAAGAGTTGAAGAAACAGGCTTAAAGGTAAAAACAGAATAGGGGTGAAAAACCTAAAAGTATGAAGAAAAACATAAAAGTGAATTCCTGAATTTTAAGGGCGCCACGTAGGCGGGCCTAGGATTCTCTTTTATATATATAAGATATAAGATTATGCTAGGAAAAGGAAAAATAAAGTCTCCTAAAATCATGTTAAATAATTAACACAATCAACAATAGGGTGTTATCATTTCATCTAAATGCTTAAGTTGTTACAGAAAACACATTTGGTTTTTACTTAATTATTTTAAAATAAAAAAAACTGGAAAAAAAATTAAAGAATTCCAGTAATTATTTTTTTGATCAAGTAAAGAATAATTCCACTAATAAAAGGGGAAAACTCCCGTTTACATGTAGTATATCAAAAAAAAAAACCTAAAAAATACAAATGGTTCTTTTACCGTGGACACCCATTCATCCGTATAAATAGCAATCTCATCAATGCATCAATAATTATATGAGGGATAAAAGGTTATTCTTCAAATGTACAAAATCATGTTCAATTCCTTAAAAAAATTATATTTCTTTCTCTCCGCACTACCCACATAAGAACTAATGGAGCAATGCCCTATGCCCTATGCCTGCGCCTTCTCTTGCATCTTCTAAAAGCCTAACTGAACAAAGTGTCCTTTATCATCCCGTCATAGTCCACGGTAGTCAAAACGATCTCAAAATCACTCACCATAACCTTGAAGCAACCTAACAATGTAGTAGAAGGTGATCCACATCCTCACCCGAGTTTCTGCATATAAAGCACAAATTAATATAGGTGATCCTCCTTTTCTTCAAATTTTCTGCCATCAAAATTTTTCCTCTAGTCGACATCCATATAAAGAAAAATCTTTCTTGGCGCCCAGGAAATCCAAACAGCATCGTGCAGGAAAATTGTCTCTATCTCTCGTGAGCATCTTGTCATAATGGAACTTCACTGAGAAACAACCACCATTCCCTAACCTCCATCTCTAAGAATACTAAATTTCAAAGGATAGAGTTTGTTTGAAGAGCATCTCAAGCAAGTTTTGCAATTCCTCTTAACTCCCAATCCTGAAGATTTCTCCTAAATTGAAGATCCCAAAGAGCATTTCCTTCTTGTTCTTTTGTATTTGTTGGACTGTCACCTTCTCTTGGCATGAAAGACTATGAATGTTGGATATGTGGCTCTCAAAGTGTTATTCCCACACCACCTATGCACCCAAAAACAATTTCTACTCTCATCCCCTACCTTGAAAGATATGTTACCACTAAATTTCTCACACCCCTTCAAGATATTTTTCCAAAGACCACACCCAAAAGGAGTAGTAATGTTTCTAGAGTTCCACCCTCTTCCATAACTCGCATATGTTTTCACCATCACCTCTCTCCTTAATGAATGTTCCTCTAATCCAAATCTAAAAAGCCACTTCCCTAGCAAAGCACTATTAAACATCCGAAGATCTTTTTACTTAATTATCTCTACAACACGCTCTCTCACGTGCATGCCTGATTTTTTTTCAAGGGAAAGTACGCAGAGATTCTTTTGACAATGGATGTCGGTGAGACTCGAAGCCAGGACCTCTGCCGACTCTAAGATAAGTACCACATGCCTAGCTCGATAAGAAGACTAGTCTTCGTTTGCTAGGGCAGCTGATATCTAGTTTAGACTTCACGGCCAGTCTCTCCTGTATTGATCCATTCTGTTAGCCGGCGAAAGTGGGAATGCTTTCATCACTTCCATGCTCCTAGTTTTCCTTTGCATTGAGGAAGGTGATGTCCTACGGTCTTTCCTCCAAAGGCCTCACACCATTAGGAGTAGTCCTACACCTTATATGCAACTTCCCTTTTTTTCTCTCAGCTACCAATATGGAATGTAGGGCTTTATGTTCAATAATCTCCCCCTCAAACTAAGTTCTACACACCCCACTAACAAGCCCCTTGAACTAAGTTTCATATGGCCCTTCGCCTCATGGGCTAATCGGGAGATTTAATGAATACCACCCACATTATCTGAGTGGCCAGTGAAGCCCATATGTGAGCTTCTTTTGGGTGTGCATCTCCAAGCTCTGCAAAGGCAAGAAAACTGAGTCCTAAGCCATCAACTTAACATCTCCATACTCGTCCTGTTGAACCATAGGCTCTGATACATGTTATAATGTATTACCATCACATCTAAAAGCTTAAGGAAGACAACACATTTTAATTTTTATTTAATTATCTCTTGAACACTAATAAACTTGGGGACTAATACTCTATAGTTTTGGTGTAAAGAAGAGGGCATATATGAAGTAGATCAATTAGTAGATTTCCTAGGCTCTTTGTAATCATGACTACTTGCCTGGGAATTTTTTGTTTGGTTGCCAGCATACCCTCATTGCTGATGAATACAACTTTACCATTCTCAAAAAAAAACTTGGGGGACTAGTCAAATACCATTTTGCAAATGAGGAGGTGATGCGCATTCCCATTTTGACCCGAAGAGTTTCTCAAACTGTTCAATTGGAGACAATAGCCAGAAGTAAAACAACAGCTGTTGTTAAAAAATCTAGAAGTGGTAGAGAAATTTGCAGACAATATCTAGTCCTCAAAAATATGTTTTAGGTAAAAATAATGTACAGACTAGGTGAAGCTCTCTGATTTCTTAGCATATTGCGTAACATAAATTACAAAACCCTGAAAAGATTTTCAGCTTCCTTTTAGACTCAGGTACAACAAATAAGAGCAAACAAGGCAGAGGGATAAGGATCTTCCCAGTAAAACTTTTTGAAGTAAATTCATTTGTATATCCCAGTAGAAGTACCACCTAAGTTAAAATGCTCTGACCTTTACTTCCACATGCCACTCATTTATATAGCCACTCTACTAATAAGTCTCAAAACAAGCTAATCAAACTTACTTTTCAATCTCCTCGAATTTTAGGTATTCCAGTGCCAGCTGCAAGTTCCGAATCCATGTAACACTCAAGTCCCATCCTGCACAATTTTGCAAAAAGACATCACACTTCCTGCATATCATGATATTCTTCTTCGCCAATGAAGAAAAAAGGTTGTAAGCCAAAATCGACTGTTCTTGTTGGACCAAAATCAACGATATTTCAAATTTTCGATTTTACTAAAGACAACAGCAGTATTCCTGATTCACAAATTAACAGCTAAAGCATGTGCACAAACTGTAAAAATCAAGTAGAGCAAAGTACAAAGTAGGACACTGACAATTGGCCAAACAAACTCTAAGGGATCGTTTGGTAGCTTGTTAGTATTATGCATGTATTAGTTATTCCATATCCTACTCCGCCATAAGATAATACACCAATTCCCTCATAACTTATACATGTATTAGTTATGCGGGTTGCTAAATTGCAAACCAAACGTCGTATTAATTTTATAAATGAATAACTTATTTCCTAACTAGCTACCAAACATTGCATAACTTTTACATAAATTAATACATGAATAAGTTGCTTCTTTACTGCATACCAAACGACCCTAAGAAGACATATTTATCTGTAAATCTGGAAGCTAACTTCATGAGGGAGCAAACATGTGAAGGCTAGTAAAAGAGTGTGTTTCAGCTTCAAGGAATTACCATTTTCTAAGCATAATTTATCTGCCACTTCAGGCCCTTCATACAAGAGAGCTTTATCCAACACCTCCACTTTCCATGGAGAAAAAGGTCTTTTTTTGCTTTCAAACTCATGAAGCTTATGGACTCCATACTTTGAACCAGCACTATAACAAGATTGCCGGTATCCAATTGCTTCAACCGGATAGAAATTTGAAGGAAGAGAAAGATGAGGCAGAACTACAGCAATACCGTCCTTTGTGACCAAATACAAACAACCCTGAAAACTACAACCTATAGCTTCGTCCACTATGGCATCCCAACCTTGGATGTTATAGCTGGTGTCATCATTTATTGTCATGTTCACATTTAAACTGGAATGAACAAGTCGACACTTCCCATTTTCCCCAGAACATTTTCCCTTCACTAACCGAGTGATCCCAAAAGGAGAAAAACAAACAACGCCATCTTCTTTAGATCCATCTGTAGCAAGGAAAACTTTTCTACTATGGCATGACCATAATCTACTACCAAAAATCCTGTTCTTATTTACATCAAGTGCATCAGATAGGCTACTTCCATATGAGCCATACTTCCTTTCCTCGTGTGTATTATCAGCGAAAGAAGACTCTCTAATAATGGATGATTTTCTTTGTTCCTTCCCACCGAAAAAATTGGATAAGACCCTTTGATAGCCAATTTCAGCGGCACCTGCCGCCCAAGCAACCAACATTCCATCACTCAATTGTTGAGGGTGTAATTTCTCAAGTGAACAATACTTCTGTGGGATATGGTCATCCACATGTATTACATATGTTAAACCATATTCATCGATCACACAAAATGTCAAAGAATGGGAAATAACAAGAAGCCGTTTGAACCTTCTTCTACCAACAAAATCTCCCGCTTGATTGATGTGCTGACCACATTTCTTCTCTTCAATACAACTTTCTCTGATCTTTGAAGATAAATACTTTTGTTCTTGAGATACTAAGGAAGGAGAAACTCCACAAATATTTAACAGATCTAAAGATGCTATATGTTCACCGGTTAATGCAATGTAAATGGAGACTAAGCCAGAAACATTAAGAGAAATAAGAAAAGCATGAGAAAATTTGAACTCTGGCCACTCAATTGCTGGCCTGCCCTCGAGGCATTTTCCCACTGTCACCGAGCAAACCCACTGCATTCCCCAATTAATTAACCTGGCCACTGCAACTAAAACTTTACAGCCTGTTCCATCATCTATATTTGTGCTTTCAATTTGAACATCTTTCTTTGTATTTAAGGCAAACCCAACCAAGCATTGCGCATCATTAGAGAACACTCTGAAACATTTGTAAGAACTGCTCAGCTGACCAACTAGAGCATCAGGAGACATCTGTATGGAATCTGTAGATATACTGTCTGCATGATCTTCAGCTGAGATATTACTATTCTGTTTGTCATGTGATATAGGACAACCATCAGATAGAAATTCCAATAGCTGCGGACAACTGAGAAAATTACTAAATGAGACAATTGAAGCAGATGAAGGAACTGACGATTTATCTGGGAACTTTGTATACACTGTTCCATCAGACTTCATTGTTTCAACTTTAGTCAAATAAGTATGCAACCATCTCTTCACTCCAAAACTCTCAGATGATACCTCCTTTTGACCCTCCATAGAACAACTATTCGCTCTTCCCCCAGTTACACTAGACCAGCTCATATCACTGACATCCAGGGAGTCATTGGACTGCATGGTGGAGTCACACACAGTTCCCGATAGTTGAGCTGAGGCTGTTGAAGGCCCCCACTCCACCCATAACCCTTGACCTACATCATCTTGTTCTGTGGGTGTTATGAACTCACTCATCATATAGGATTGGCAAAACGCATGGACAGTTACCCCCTCACTGCCTAACACAAAAAGCAGTTCGTTGAAAGAAACATTGTCATGCTGACTACATAAATCTTCACACCTACCCCAAGCCACTGTGCTTACATCAGAAATAGAAGGGAAAGAGATAGGTCCAGTAAAATCAACTGCCTCTGTTTTTATGTTACATGTCTCCGCCTCAATGGATTGTGAAGTACTCTCACAATCATCCCCTAACTCTGTTTTACCAGGAAACATGCGCTCCAGTGAGCAGGGAAACGAAGCATCATGATTCTGGAGATTTTTATAGCTTTGTGGATCCTTAGTACTTTTACCTGCAAAGAACAGGAATCTATTAGAGGTGAATATACAATCTACATTGCTGAAGTGACAGGTAAGTTGATTATATTCACATTTACCCAATGGAAGAAGCAAAGCTTCGCGATGATACGAAAGTAGCAACAATAACTCCCGTCTCGGAGAAATAAAACCTTCACAAAAGTCTGACAGGTTGACTTGGACTCGCGAGGACCCCCATTTCTGCAGCTGCAGTATTGCAGGATCTTCACCACCATAGGCAAAATCCATGTCAGCCCTATGCAAAGGGATAACAAAAATAAGCAAAGGCCGAAAGAAATGATAGCCATTGACGTATAGGGAGTTTGAGGTAACAAATTCATGAAAGAACACGATAATATGTTCAAAACGCCCATGAAATTTGTTACAGGTCGAAGACATGATTGACTTTCTTTAGTCATTTTTAAAATCTGTAATGGTTCCGTTGATGTTCTACCCTCTGAATTTTCTTTTTGCTGGCATACACCAATAATACTCATAACATTATCAATCAAAAAAGTGCCCATGAAAAGTTAGAATCAATTAGATGATAGAAGATGCTTTCCCAGTTAGCAGTTAGCACACAAGGTCATAATGAGAATTCAATTAGGAAAGGTAATAGGTCAAGTAAGAGAAACAGTATCACTATTCCTTAAGGAGAGACGTACAAAAGGCTCCACAATGGACACTCACCCTCCCTGCTTTCTCCTGTATCCTTTATGGACAACAAAATGTCTATAATTGAAATAAGCCTAACCAAAGAAGCCCTCTCTTTTCCTAGTGCTAATGTTGACTTATTTTATGACACAAAAAATGTGGAATGTGATCTAAGAATATACTTATAAGAAAGTGGATCAATTTTCACAACTACCCAACACAAAATTCATGTATTGCGATTAAGGAGCACATAGTCAGATCACAATGAACATCATCCCTTACATTCTCATCTAGACTTATGGGACACATCAACATGGCAATAATTTAATTGAAAACACCTTCAAGCCTACTCTAAAGCACTACTTTTTCCTGACCTTGAGGCGGGCTTGTTTTCGTACATGTTCACAGGTGAAAAGTGATGATTGGGGAGCTGCATCAACAACTGACAGGTCTCTCTATTTTTTTTCAAATAGGTAACTTTGTATTATATCACAAAACAGTACATGGGTTGTACTGAAACCATATATACAGATGTCTCCTTTTCCACTGTTTTCAGTCTATATTGAGTCTAGAACATCAATTACTGATAGAATGTCATTGGAGTATAATTGATTACACCAAAAACATAACAATAAGATGCAGTTAAACTTGATTTTCTGGACATCATTCTCTATGCTCTCAAAACACCTAGAATTCCTTTCTCTCCAAATAGTCCACTATATACTAGCAGGGATAATTCTCCGTTTGTTCCTGTCCTTTGCATTCACCCAGCTCTTCAAAGCCTCTGAGACTTCCTAGGCATGGTCCAGGAGATGCCTTTGAGGTTCAAAAAAATCATCCATAGTTGTAAGGTATACAGATGGTTCCCTGTCTCTAATGCCTCCCCACAAAGGAAACAACTAGAGCATAAGGTTATCCCTCTTTTCTTCAAGTTATCTTGAGTCGGAGCAGCTTCTTTGGCCAATAACCATATGAAGCATGAGATTTTATGAGGTATTCTGCTTCTCCATATTTGTTTCCATGGCCAACGGTATGTTTGTGGGTTTGTCTGATCCATCAACTTGTAGGTTGAGTTAACTTTGAACTCCCCTCTGCTATTTCCCTTCCACTACAAAACATCTTTCCCTGTTTGCATCCCATTAAAAGCTTCCACAGTGTTGAGAAATTCCGCAACTCTCGCTATTTCTCAGTCTTTGAATTGTCTTCTGAAATTAAAGCTCCACTCCTAATTTGTCCATAACTCTGCTATAGTACTTTGTTGTCCCAGAACTCTAATGTATATGTCAGGGAAAAGTACTTCTAGGTTTCCCGTTTCATGCCACTCATCTTTCCAAAATCTTGTCTTGCTTTCATCTACAACTTTGATCTTTGCATTACTCTTAACTTCATCCAACATGTCTCTTATTGATCTCTACAAACTCACTCCATTAGGTGTAGTCACTTCTTTGGTCATCCACATATCTTCACCTTCATACTTTGCATTTATTACCCTTTTCCATAGCATTTGATTTTCATTGGCAAACTTCCACAACCATTTCATTCTGAGAGCTTTACTCTGCACCTTCAGGTTCTTTATCCCCATACCCCCTACCTTCTTGCCAGTTATCACTACTTTCCACTTCACCAAATGGAAGCCTTTCCTCTCCTTGTTGCCATGCCATAGAAATTTTCTCCTGATACTGTCCAATCTCCTGATGACTCCTGCTGGTATTGGGAACAAGGTCATCATGTAAGTTGGCAAGACATCTAGGACTGAATTGATGAGAGTCAGTCTGCCTCCAAAGGACAGATATTGAGTTTTCCATCTAGCCAATTTCTTTTCACACTTCTCCAGCACACCATTCCATATCTCAACAGAGTTGGATTTTCCACCTAGAAGCATGCTCAAGTAAGTTGTTGGCAGAGTATCAATTTCCCACTAAGGATTGCTGCTAGGCAGTTCATATTTGTGACTGTACTGATTGGATACACTAAGCTCTTTCTCCAGTTGATATGTAGTCCAGTCATTCCTTCAAACAGAATCAGTAAAACCCTCACATATTTTAGTTGTTGTTCCTCATCATCACAAAAAATTAGGGTATCATCTGCACACTGCAGGTGTGTCACCTCCAAACTGTCGCCACCCTCTCTGGCAACATCAAAACCTTTCAACCAGGCTCTGTTGTTTGTTGTTTCGATCATACTATTCAGCCCCTCCATAGTGATTAAAAACAAAAAAGGTGACAAAGGGTCACCTTGCCTGAGACCTCTCTGAGTATTGTAAAATCCTGTAGGCGCTCACTTGACAGTTGAAATACAATACTTTATCCATCTCAACCATTTATGTCCGAAGCCCATTCTTTCCAACATCTTCAGTAGATACCTCCAGTTGACATGATCATATGCTTTCTCTATGTCCAGCTTGCATATTATACCAAGTTTCTTCCGTTTGATTCTGGAATCTACAGCTTCATTAGCAATCAACACAGCATCCATGATCTGTCTACCTTTAATAAATGTCATCTGTTGGGAATCAACCAATTTCCCTATCACTCCTTTCAGCCTCTCAGTCAGTACTTTGGAGAGTAGTTTGTACATGCTACCTATCAGGCTTATAGGTCTGAAATCTCTTGGCTAATTTGCTCCTTTTTTCTTTGGTATGAGGCAATGAATGTTGCGTTAAAGCTTTTCTCAAAAACTTCTTGTTCTGACAGGTCTCTCTATTTGAATGAACGCAATGATGGATCCAGTATTATCAAACCATCTGTCCTGCCTCAAATACTCTCAGATCATCCTACTGAATTGGTATGTAGGCAATAGGATAAAAGGGGATCTTATTTCAAAGAAGGAAATTGTGGGTTTCATGGATATAGTCAAAGGATGGCAGGAAATCAGTGGGAGTCCTGATTATGCTTTGGCCATAAAAGCTTAAAATGTAGAAGCAAAAGCGCCAGAATGGAATGTGAACAATTCGGTAACATAGAAAGAAAAAAAAGAGTGATTTACTGGAAAGGCTAAGAATGTAGGAAATTCAATAGAGTGCAGAAATATTAAACTGAACAAAAAATGACAGAGAAGGCTCCAACCTTGATGAAATTGCAAGAGATAGCCAAAATGGAGAAGATATCCTGGTGACAAAAGTTAAGAAGTTTATGACTAAAGCACTTCGCAGGTTTTCCAACCTCACACAAGAGATACAGCCAGATTGACAAGTTAAAGGTTGCAAGGGAAATTATTAAGGATAATCAAGACAAAATTATAGATGAAATTCTCAAGTCTTACCAATAACTTTACAGTGAACCAGAAAGCTGTGGGCCTTCTATCAAGGTAAATGTCTCCAAAAATCAAAAGAGGAAAAAACATGGTTGCAAATGGCCCTTCACTTAAGAGGAAGTGGTACAGACAATTAGAAGTTGCAAAGGGAATTGTTATGGATAGGATGGTTTTAATATGGCTTTTTCTTATGAAGTAAGATATATCATTATTAGGCACCAAGAAGATGCAAATAATAACAACAGCAAAAATAATGTTAGCTCCAGCATAACATGGTTTTAATATGGCTTTTATAGAAAACTGTTGCCAAGAGTAAAACTAGAAGTTAAGAAAGCAATTTGAGTGTTTTCATTATTATGTCAGATTTGGAAAAAAGCTTACATGCATGATGTATTGGATTGATCCTTAAGAGAATATCCTTTGGACAAAAGAGACTACAAGCCTATCAGCTTAGTTAGGTGCTTTTATTCTAAGCTTTTCAGCAAAAGGTCAAAGGTAGTGATTACCAAATTAGTAGAAGAAATACACAAAATCACATGGCATTTATAAACAGCAAACAGATAGTGGTATATCCTGATTGCACCGAATGTATAAATGCTAGAAGGAGGCAAAGCAGTCCTGTTTTAATGTGTAAGCTTGATATAAGAAAGTGTCCGACCATGGTAAAATGTTAATAGGTCATTTCTACTAAACTTGTTGAAGGACATATTGGTGAAAGATGATTAAATGGGTACATTTATGTAGTTTTACTTCGAAGTTTTCTGTTATTACCAATGGGCCACCAGAGGGCTTCTTCCTAGCCCATAAAGGTCTTAAGCAGGGAGACCTTATCTATTCTTTCTTAATTATACTAGTTATGAAACCCTTAGCTGGGATGTATATAAGGCTGCTTCTTATAACTGGATCAAGCGCTTTTCGGGAATGACACATTCATAATGTGTGATGCTGAGGTGACTCCATTGAGATATTTAAAGACTACCTCGCGTTCCTTTAAATATAGAAGATCGGGTGTCGTTCGTAGAAAATCACATCATTTTGTTTAGTATTTTCCATAGCTTCTTTCACCCAAACTAGCATGCCAGCTCCAACATTTCCAATCTTCCAATCTAAACCACCATTGTTAACTCATTAACCCAAAACCCACATCATATTCCCACTGTTCTTGAGATTCTAATACAGCAAATTAGTTCCAAACTCTTCAAAAATGAATCCAATTCAGTCATCTGAAAGATTTGCGGGGAAAAAAAACCCATCTTTCTTAACCAAATAAAAGAACTAAAATTGACCCAGATATCAGATTTCAAAAGGGGCCTTAATTCACCAAGAATCTTGCAAAAAACAAACATAAAACAAAAACAAAAACAAAAACAATCAAGGATTAAAACCTTAGCAGTTTTATCAAACTTTCAACTCATAACTTGAGAAGAAAAAAACAGTTAGAAGAAAACCTGAAAAGGGTAGAGTCTAATCGATCGATTGTTAGCAGAAACTGTGTTTTTTGAAAGCTCTGCTTCTCATAGTCTTCTTCTCTCTTTGCCTTTCTTTCTCTCTCACAATTCGAACGAAAGAAGAAAAAAAATGGTGGCTTTTGCACGATCTCAGAAATATGTTTTATGTAGTTTATCAGTAATTATTATAAATTCACTTGATTTATTTTTTTTATTTTTTTTTGTCTTTTTGGTTAGAAAAACTCTTTTGATATTACTATTTATTTCTAGAAAATGACAAAATGTTTCCATTATGTTTTAAAGGGTAAAATTTGAAATAGTCCTTTTTTAAGTATGTGATGAATTTTGGTCCTTTATATTTGCTTAAAATTTGTGAAATATTTAATAATCTATAGGTCCAAGCTTCGACGAAAACGGTAAGAAAAAAATTAATCTATAAAAATTTAAAAAGTTTCATCAAATTCTAATATATACAACACAGAATATAACATTAGATACTGAAAAATAATAATAAAAATAATTACATCTCAAAATATTATATCAAATTCTAAAAATAAATCAAAAATTAGAGAAATTACAAAATTGTACCTCTAAATAAGAGTTTCTGTTAAAAAATTTTTTTTATAGATTTCGTCAAATTTAACTAATTGGGATTGATTAATATTTTATGAAAATTAAAATACTAATTCTTAACATACTTTAAAAAATTGTTATGTGTATATTCAAGGAATTGTTTAAATCTACCCTCAAATATAAGGACCATTTTCTTCATTTTCTCATATTATTTAACAATTATATTTTGTAAAATAAAAGCAATGAAAGATATTATTTCACAATTTAATATAGGGTACATAGGAAAGATGTAGAAAGGCATCTTTGGTTCCTTATTCTTTTGGCTTTTAGTACGATGTTGAAACATGAGCAATTTCTTTTTCATCTTTTTAAAACTTTAGGGTAGAAAAATATCATTTTTATTTCTTATAAAATGAAATATCAAGGTAATATGTCAATCACCAGTGAACAAGTAAAAATGAGGTATCAATCCTCACCAATAAACCCATTTTACTTGAAATGCTTAATTTTTTTATTATTAAGTTGATTTTTAAGATTTAAATTAATTTATTTGGTTATTGTAACAAAGAAAAATAAGTAATTTTTAAGCGGTAAAATGCATTATTACGAAAATAATTAATTATCTAATGTCCAATATATACCTGTCTGACTTAACATAATCAATTTGTTCTTTCTAAATAATTTTACAAGTATAAATACAAAAAATATGTCTTAGTACTTAAACAAACTAAAAATGTTGTCATCCTTAATAAATCTTTATGTAATCACTAACTTAAATAATTATAAAGTTGCTTTAATACTCTCAATCAAGCTAAATTAATACTCAAACCATTAATTAAAGATAGAGTCATTAAAGTGTTAAAGATAGTAGTTGATAAGCACTAATTAAAACAAAAAAAAAACATTTTAGTTCTTTCCCCTTCAACTAAACTTGAATTATTGATAATAAAAAAAATTGTGATAGAGTGATAAATATTTATTTATATTTAATCAGAAGTTTTGAGTTGAAATTCCAAATATTTAGAGTCATGTTTAATAATGAGCCCTTTATTTTATAAGTGAAACTTTCCAAATAAATCTAAATTAATCCTACTTCAAAAACGGATATAAAAAAAATCCAATTACTCTATTGACTTTGTATCCTAACTTAACTAGATTATGTGTGATGTAGTAAATTAACAAAATTTGCCAGCAATTTGATATTTCCTCTTAAATAAAATATATATAGGAGAGTTTCAAGTTGAAGTAGGCAACATTTTCTTTAAAGTGTTTGCTTCAAGTAAGGGCATTTTTGAGAAAAAAAATTAAAAAATTATTTCTTTTGTTTTACTTTAATTTAAGTAGTGTATAATTTCCGCTTTAGTTGTCTTTACTTATAATTTTACTATTTTGAATGTTAGTAAAAATTAATGATCAATAAAGAAAAATATTTTAATTATGCATCTCTGTGCTCAAAAAATTGATATGATTTACTACCACACAAATATATATTATAATTTATTTCAGAGTTAAAATTTCAAATCATTTAATCAATACCACTTAAAATTTATAAATTTTAATACTTAATATTTATTAGATATTTATTTTACATTAATGAGATGCTTTCATATCATTTAATTAATGTCATTTAAAAAATAAATTTGTGACAAATATTGAACCTGTGCACAATACAGAATTTTCGTAACTAATCGTGTCCTAAAAGTGAATCTTGAAACATTACTTTTGTAGGGCCTCCCTTAGATCTCATGCTAGTTGTAATTTTTTTTTCTTTGTATTTATTGATTTGACTTAATTATTATGTGTCGCACTCCAACCTTAAAAGGAGTAATTAATACCTAATGTCATATTTGATTTCGAGACAACTCTTGTTAGACAAGTATATTACTAGTGTAATATCAATCATAAAATCAAGAAATAAATATATGTCAGCTTACATATAAATCTTCGATCAGCAAGGCTCCTAGCTATTGACATATTAGATAAAAAAAATTATTATAATTTTTTTTAAAGAATGAACTAATATAATTATATTTAATATATAATACTATGAAAATGAGAAGGGTAAATTGATCAATTCTCCGGCTAACCCTAAACTTCTCTCATTCACAATTATTAAAGTAAAAACAAATAAAGAAAAGTTAGTAATATTTTGGTTCATTTTAAAAAATTGTCATGCCTTTCCAAGTCAAATCTTTAATTAATATAATTTAATTTAAAGGACAGTTGGAGTATCACATAGTTATGACTTATGAATTATGATTCATATATATTAAATTCATGTTCTTAAACTATACACTTAATCCAAAAATATTCAACTATTTTCATATTTTAAATAATAAATAGTCTAAGTTGACAGTTCAAGCGGCATTGAGTACTTTTTCTTGATATATAACAAGATTCAAATTAAAGCAACTTGGTTATATATCTTCAAACATAATTTTAGAAAATTACTTTGGGTCATCTAATTTATAAAAAATATACAAGTAATGCGTATTTTATATTAAATACATAGATGCTATATGTATATGTATGTATATATATATATATGTTTAATGTATACATCATGTATACTTCGATGTTCAATCATATTGATAAACTAGATGGATCGTAAGTTACTACCTTAATTTTTGAGAAAATTATGTCATTACACGATTTAAGATAATATAATCTCTAAAAATCCCTACTATTTGAATTAATTACAAAAATTCCCTTTTTTTTCCTTCTCTCTTAACATCCGAATACATCACCCCACCTCTATCAGATACATTACAATTTTGTTTTGTGTACAATATATCTAGTATAAATGTTATTGGTGAATGGTGATACATAATGTAATGACCCGATTTTTATTTTTGGAAATTTGGATTTATTCGTTTAACCCGAGTTAATTAATTGATGGGTAATTGTAGATAATTGACAGTTAATGGGCTAAAGTGATCATTTATTTAAGACTCAATGCCATTAGACCCATGTATTAAAAATAAGTTAGTGGATTTTGTCAGTTTTAATAAACCATTTAATTTGGAAGAGAAATAGAAAGGGAAAGGAGGAACGGACGGTGGCGGCATCAAATTACGAGCAGCTTCAGGTAATGCATTAATTGCTATGCATATATATTTATATATATGTATAAAACCAGTAGTATAGTAGGTAGGAAAATAATGGGTTGCCTCTTTGAATTTGTAGATTAGATAGGTGCCTTTTATCGGTTTGTTTAACCTTAATTCCTTACCAACAATTGATGGCTATCAATGAGAGAATGATTTGGCAATGAGTGCCTTTTTAGGATTAATCGTTAGCAAATTAGGAATTGGTTCTTAGAGGAAATATAGTATTATATTGTGGGTATTTTATTGTGAATTGATCGTTGCTGTAACCGTGACTTTTACTATTTTTCTTGGTGTCAAATTAAGAATTAACGTGAACCATTTAATTTAAGGACAATTATAAAACAATAATTTTATAATGATGAAGGGTGATTGGATAGTGTTTGAAGTATGGATGGATGGTTGTTTTGGGTAACGAATCTAAGTTACTGGTTTGTCATTTTCTTTAGGGTTCTCCTTTTTATTTTATTGTTATAGTTACCTCTTAAATCAAGTTTTAATAATATTGAGATATGATGTAAGGTATTATGTGAATACCATTAGATTTAGGATATTAGAAAAAAATTGGGACTTAATCCTAGACTTGAAACTTGGAAAAATATGATAGTCAAATGTTAATTAGCATCAAGAGTTACGAACTTGATTATTAAATCTAGTGAATTTTTAGGTCAAGGCTAAACCTATAGTAATATGGGCGTTGTTAGTTTCGAAATCTTATTATGAATATGTACTTGAATAGATTGCATTGATTTGGAAGCTCAACGAAAAGGGAAGGCTCAAGTCTCAGAGTGATTGTTCGGTTATTTGAGGCAAGTGGATTTCTAAACCCTTGTTAAGTGTATGGAATTCGTGTATTTCCTTGTAATATGTGTTTGGGGGTAATGAGACTTGGTGATGGGTTGACTTGTCCACCCTGATTAATTCTAATGATGAGAAGGGGTAACAAAAGGCAATGTGATTAATTGTTTGTGTGTGATGTGTTGAGAATGGT
>NW_006239688.1:0-4209 GCF_000226075.1 Solanum tuberosum | reverse complement strand
TTACTATTATCGAGGGTCGTATCGCACGCCGCATGGATGCATGGACAGATATGTCCCCAATGGGTCCCGGACTAAGAGACAACGGGTGTGTATTGTTAGGTCAGACATGCATCATTATACTTTACATTGCATTTCATTGCATTGCATATTTTTATCATTGATGAACCTGATCTTGTGTGTTGCTAATCTTCTAAGTGCCTTTCTGTGGAAGTTGTGATTAATGAGTATTGAGTTTGTTGTTGAGGATATGTAATTTGTTAAAGTGATTGTTGTTAAGCTGGGTGCTATGTAAACTGTGAACTGTTAGGTTGGGTTGGTTTTATGCAGGTTGTAGTTGTGGAGGTTCGGTTTGGGATGTAAGGAGTACCCGTATTCTATTCCCTTAGCTTGTGTTTAGAGGTGTACTTGCTGAGTACCGTGTGGTTGGTACTCACCCCTTGCTTCTACAATTTTTGTAGGTTACGAGCCTGGATTTTGTGGTACTTTCCATTATCTTATTTTTCGAGGCTTCTTGGAGATTTGTGAGGTAGCTGTTTGTCATCTCAGCGGACCTTCTTACTCCTATTTATGATATTGTTCTATTTTAGAGACAACATCATTTGAGACTTACGTTTTCTTTCAAATCTATTATAATACTTTAGAGGCTTGTACACGTGACAACCAGATTTTGGGGGTATTTTTAAGTTAATTATAAAATTTCCGCATTTTATTGTAATGGGTGAGTGTTAGGCTGACTTGTCTTGGTGGGATAAGACGAGTGCCATCACGTCCATTTTTGGGTCGTGACATATAACTTCAATTATTTCAAACCTAAATCAGTATGAATCTTGTTTATAGTTATGTATCTGATGCATAACTTATGCATCGTTTGCTATGTATCGGAAGAAGAAGAAATGCATCCAAAAATTTTGAAAAAGTCAAAATTATCGTAATTTAGAAAACTTTGGAAAAATAATATATAACTAGCTCCTAAATTGTTGAGGTTTCTATACTTTATTATAGAGAAAATGATCAAAATGGTCCTTCATGTATTGGGGTTGTTTTATTTTGGTCCTTCATATATTCTAGGTGATTGAAATGGTCCTTCATGTATGACAAAATGTGTTCAATTTAGTCTGTTACCCTAAAACTTAACAATTTACCCCAAAAACCGTTAAATATAACTGTGGGACCCACATAACTTACAAAATCCATTTTTACCATCTTTATTAGCTCAAATTTTTGACGATCCATTTCATTCAATCTTTTTATAATAATTATTTTGTAATTGTGTGGTTAGATGTTAGATAAAATAGTGTTTTATAATTCATGAAACTCTTTCTTTGAGCTAATAAAGATGGTAAAAATGGTGGATTTTGTAAGTTATGTGGGGCCCACAGTTATATTTAACAGTTTTTGGGGGGTAAATTGTTAAGTTTAGGGTGAAAAACTAAATTGAACACATTTTGTCATACATTAAGGACTATTTCAATCACTTAGAATATATTAAGATCAAAATAAAGCAACTCCAATACATCAAGGACCATTTTGATCATTTTTTCC
Organism: Solanum tuberosum; assembly: GCF_000226075.1. Classification (NCBI taxonomy): domain Eukaryota; kingdom Viridiplantae; phylum Streptophyta; class Magnoliopsida; order Solanales; family Solanaceae; genus Solanum; species Solanum tuberosum. The sequence goes on along the minus strand of NW_006239688.1, from coordinate 2,667 downwards.
TTTATTATACTTAATTTTCACAATGGACTCTGCTTTTCTACTTTGACACGGGCTGGGCCCAATTAACAGATTTTTGTTAATGGGACAGATTTTATGTAGTTCTCAAGAATGTGATTGGACAAAATGGAGGGATGAACTAGGCAAATTGCCACTTATAATATTTTTATTTTTATTTTTAAAAAAGGATAATATTTATAAATACATAGGTACATAACATATCGTAAAAATCTGTTACGAATAAAAATCTAGCTTTTTTTTATAATTAGTTAAAAGTATTCCTAAAATGGATAATTAGTGAGGTTAAGTTGGTATATCACATAAGTTTTCTTTCTAAAAGCTATTAACATTTAGCCATTTTTTTGGGACAAAATACTCTCAATTAAAACGCATAATAACTCTAACAAATGCTTTTGAAATTTGAAGTGTTAACAAGTGAAAAGCTAAGGAAGGATTCATGAGGTTCAAAAATGGAAAATCTATGTTCGATATACTACACTATTATATATATTATTATTATTACTAATATTTTTAAAATATAATGTATCTTACCTCTAATTAAAAGTTTTCTACGTATCTTACACTTAGAGCATGTTTGACATTGTTGTTGGGAGGCCAAAAGTCTCTCTCTTTTGAGAAAAAATAAAAAACTTTTTTTGAAAAATTAAGTATTTGAAAAATCCTTAAAACTGTTTTTGAATAGAAGCAAATCAGTTTTTCTACTGTTGGAAAGAAACTAAAAAATTATGTCTCTTAAAAAAAGCAGAAGTAGAATTATTTTTTTGAAGACTAAAATATCGCTTACATATTTACCAATATATTGCTTATTAATTAGTTCACATATCTAGTATGTTTGATTAAGTTTCATTCAATAATTTTATCTTTTATTTATATATAATAATTTTTCAATTTAATTTTATATTTATTATTATTTATACTTTTATTTTACATATTATTTTATAGAATTAAAAATAAAGGTAACAACAATACTTTTGCAATATTAAAAAAAAAGGGAAAAAAGTAACTGTTAAAGATTTTAATTTACATATTATTTTATTTTAATTTGAATTTTTTAAAAAGTTTTTAGAGGATTATAACAGAAAAAAGATAATAGCTAAAGATTTAATCCAAAAACAATAGATAACAAATAACAAAAAGATTCTTCTTTTAAATATTTTTCAATAATACTTTTGCAAAAATTTTAAAAATAAAATAAAATAACAATTAAAATAAAAATTAATTAAAGTTTTTCTAGTAGATATTTAAAATAGTTTCTCTCTATAAAATAGTCTTATTATTAAAAGCACATTGATACTTGTCCTTTTTTCTCAATTTGACTCTCAATTTTTTTAAAAAAAATTAGTCAAACACAATTTGCTTATCAAAAGCACTTTTCAAATGAATTTGTCAAACACAAATTGTTTTTTTTTTGAAAAAACATTTTTTTTAAAAGCTATTTAAAAAAAACACTTATAGAAATAAGTAATTTTTAGCAGCAAAGCCAAATAGACTTTTAGATACATGTATTTTTGCTACCAAATACACAAAAATAGGAAGAGAGGCGAGCGAGCTTCGTATGTATCCTAGATACAAGCGAATCACACTAGATACACATTAGACACGTGTATTTATATGTATCCGGAGTGATTCATGAGTATCTGAGATGCCAGATACATGAAAAAGTGACGAATGAGCTGGGAGAGAGTCGAGCGAGATTTGCTATATATTTCAGATAAATGTGAATCCATTTGAATACAATGTATCTAGAACAAATTACACCTAAATTTGACCTCATGTATCTGAGATACATATACCTAAACGTATTTGAAGACACCAAACTAATGAAATTTATGTAAGTTTCATTTGAAAAATTGACGGAGCGTCAAAACTAAGTATGGATTTTTGGGGTTCAAGAATTTAATGAAGTTTCAAAATCAAGAAAATATTTATGAGGTTAAATTTTTTATTTAAAATCAATAGAACGACTCATAGGATCATGGGCGGATCCAACTCCTAGATTTTGCTCGTATTGCGAATATATATTAAAAATTCCATTAAAATTTATAAATATTTAAATGTAAATTCAGTTATCATTATAAATTAATTTAAAATTATTACAATAACCCTAAACTTCAAACTATGTCGCCTATTGCATGAAATCCAAAAAAATGTTGAAATTTCAAAATCAAAATCAAAATAAAAGAATTCATAGAGTTCAATTTTTTATTTAATTTTTCATTTCTCCCTTTTATCTCATTTAAAAATATTGTAAGCACCATGTGCTGCTACATAGTAAGTTACAGTGAGTTCATCATTGCTTCTAGAAGACTATATTGTAAAAAGAACCAACAAATAAATAAGAAAAGAAAAAAACATGAAATAAAATGTTTATATTTTTTTTATAATAAACTTCACAAACTTGTATGTTTTTGGACGTATGTTGCAATGTCAAACTTTATAATATGGCCACAAGTAATCATTTCCTTAGGAAAAAATGTATATATATATATATATATATATATATATATTATATTACTACTATTTAGCGCTAACTCCGTAATGGCAAACATAGAAAAATTAGCTTGTGACTTTTTTATGGACTATATGCTTAATTTATTAATTAAAATTTCTTTTAACTATAGGAGTTGGTCCCACATTATTGATCTTAAT